>NC_066857.1:13474270-13774270 GCF_025177605.1 Cucumis melo | reverse complement strand
CGATTGCATTTGTTAATTAGTTCGAAACCCATACATGGGGTGTTGGGGGTGTTAAAGAATCAGTGTAACACATCTTTATTTAATGAAAGTATCCCATTTTATTTGTCGTTTTATTTTCTCCTTCGACCGGATGATTGTTGACATACATTTTTCAAGGCGAAGAAGGAAGTGCTTTCTTTAACCAGAATTGATATTTTGTAGTTAATTTACGATAAATTTTTCTATATTTACAATTCTTTGAAATGTTGTTATACACTTGATTACTATCCATAAAATTGTTCTCCACTGTAAATATCCTAGAGAAAAATAGCTTTTCGGTCCCTACATTTTGGGTTAGGTCTAGTTTCTACTTCGTTTTTTACAATTGCATTCTTGAAGTTTGAGTTTTGTTTTAACTTGGTTTCTCAATTTTAAGAATTGCACTTTTAATTTCAAAATATCATTAAATAATCAGGTTTGGTTACTAGTGTCAATATTTATTAATTAATTTAAAATAATTATGAAGTGACTTTTAAATTGAAGTTTTAGTAGGCATGAAATGTAAATAAGTATAATTCTTTTAATTCTTTTAAATAAATTAATAAAATGAAAAAGTGACTATGTAAATTGAAACTAAAAGTATAAATCTGGAAACCTAGGAGCTAAATTGAAACAAGATTCAAATCTTTAAGAACATTTGAAATTAAATTCAAAACTAACCAAAAAATATATTTTTTCTTGATTTTATTAGAACTATTTTCAAATATAGCAAAATAACCAAAATAATTATAAATATAGTAAAATACTACTGTCTATCTACGATCGATCACTATAGACCAAGATATACTACTATTTGTGTCTACCTCTATCATGATAGACACAAATATACATAGTAACGTTTGTAATTAAGGAGTTAAATTGAAATCAAATTCAAAACTTAAGGGTTTTGTGTAACTCTAAGTTTTACATAGTAAACCTCTAACACAAATGGTAGTTTATTGTGGTCTATCATAGATAAATTGTGATAGTTTGTTATATTTTTTCATGTTTTCATTTAGTTTAAAATAGTTTTCCATTTTTATTATGGTTTTTTACTTAAATAATAGAAGGTTTCTTATTATCTAATTTACTTCGAATTTAACTTTAACGTCACGTGTTTATATTATTATTGTGAAAATTATGTTTACATTATTGGGAAGAGTTTTAAATTTATTGTAGTTATTTTTTCATATGTACTGAATTGTTAAAACGAGAGAACTTCATAACCATAGGCCATATTACAAACAAAAACACCACAAACATGAAAAAACAAAGAATGACAAAGATAAACCAAGCAAAAAGAAAGAAAAATCATGACTTGATGGAAAAGATACTAAGGTGAGGAGGGCATTAGTGTACTCACAAGAGAAATACCAAACCACTTAAAATAACAAATAAGAACCTCATACAAAGCAACGAGACCAATCACATGGGGAGAAAATGCAAAGTATCATTGTGGATAATGTAATTGGGGTGGGGTTGACAAATAAGTACATTGTACTCGTGTTGAACATGCTATGTAACTATACACCAAGCAACTCTTCAAAGTTTATGCCTGAGACAATGATCTACACTAAAGTGACAAATTCAATTGAGCTTTGTATCCTAGTCCGAGATTTTGTCACCTTCCCATAAAAGCTTGATCCCCCAAACAATCTTACTAAAAAGGTAATATAAAATTAGGTGACCCCTAGACTCAACTTCACATGTACATAGGATATAGTTACTTGGTATATCAAAGTGCCATTAATGAATACGATATCGTGTCTATAAATAATTTCAAATAAAAAGCCATGTAATGAACACATGTCTTGGAATAATGCCTCCAACCAAATGAGTCTAGCCCAAGACACCATAGGATGCCTATGATGGTAAGACTCCAAAACGCTAGTGACCTAAAACATACCAAAATCAACATGGAAGTCAGATTACACTATCCTCATGACTAACCCCAACTACTATCAAATGTACATGTGAACAGAGATGAACCAATTCTCTAGAATTAGAAAGGAAGTCTCAAGTCTAGTCGTGATGCAAAAAATTACCTACCTTAGAATGAAGAGAGTTACTTGTATCAAGAATAACCGTAGTACTAATCTATTGGAGGATAGTGCCTCTTTCAAGCTAAGGATCAAACCAAACACAATATTGTCAATCACCAATAGAGTATTGAACAAATTGACCCAATCTATCTCAAACGACAAGGGTAACCTACCATCATTCAATAAAGAGTTAGAAGCACTTAATTTCCCAAATACTTCGACCTCACAAACTATGTACATCCACCCAAGTTACCTAGAAGGACTAGAACAAATTAAAATATGTCACAATAGCTTCAACAACATTTCAAGAAGAGATATGATGGGATACTAAGAGCCCTCACTATACCAACTCTTCACACGGATAGTAACCATTTTTCAATAGGGGGAAGTGGACGCTGCTGTAAAAGTAGTACTTAAGAAGTATTCCAAAGTATATCATACCTAAGAGAGCGAAGGTGAAAAAGAATAACAATTGATGGAACAAAAATTTTACTCAAGAATAACAATGAAAGGTAACCAGAAAAATAAGGGATAGTTGCAAATATAGCAATTATTTTCAAAATAATGAAGTATATAGCAACATTTTAAAAAAATTGTAAATATAGCAAAATCTATCAATGATAGGAGTCTATCACTGATAGAAGTCTATCACTGATAGATCATGTAACAAATGTTGATCTATCACTGATAAACCATAAGAGTCTATCAATGATAGAACTCTATCACCGATAGACTTTATTATATTTGCAATTTTTTTAAAAAATATTGCTACATACTTAATAATTATTCTAAAAATTGCTACCCATTATAATTACCCGAAAAATAATTTGGAGAGATTGTTGTTTGTGAAATAAAAAATAATGCAAATAAGAAAGAGGGATTCCAACATGTTTATATCTATCAGTTGGAGAATTAGCATTTCACGTAATTGCAAGTTTAATAAAATCGAATTTTCAAGGGATAACATGACTTTCTTTTAAATGAGTTGTATAAGTTCTCTTCTTGTACCCTATGTTCCCTACTATCCGCCTAGTCTCACCCATGAAATAGGAGGTCTATTAGGCCAGCCCTGTTAAACTATCCAACCTATGTAGATCTAAAGATAATCCCTAGTAAATAGGAGTTCATAGTTAACTCAAAATTAAGGTAGAGTTAATTCGATCATCAAAGTGGAAATAGTAAGACTTAAGCAGTAAACAATGTTATAATATAAAAATGGCTATTTTATGGTCCAGTCTTATGTGAACTCTTTTACATAGGACGCCTCCATTCGCATCTCTTTAGATGAGCAATTTGTGATCACATTGCTTGTACTAAATACAAAGCGGGGTGCATCCATTGTGTCCCCAAAATAAGGTGTCCAACCTTATTACTATACTTCAGACCATTTAGACTATCTACTCGAAGTTGATCCACATTTATGTCACTACATAAAGTCTACGTACTTGTACTATAGTCAAGGAACTTTAGTTTATTGGATTTGGAGTTTATAACGAGCAAATCTCTTATTCAATAATAATTTATTAAATATTAGAATAGTTTAACATTCATAAATCATGAGTTTTAGGACATAAAACTCAACAATTAAAAAGGATTAGTTTTAATAAAAAATACTAAAATTATGTCAAATTATTTATTAGATATTATCTAATAAATAATTTAATGCTTGGTCAACTTATTTAATCTTCTCCTTCTTCTGAAAGATTTCATTTTTGAATCATATCAATAGTCTTGTAAAGCAATTTTGAAGTCACGGTATGAAAATGAAGTCAATTTCCTAACACTCATCTTCCATGGTCTCCTTTATAGAGCTACCTCGTAGTCATGAGATGTAAAACCTCAACTTTGAATTGACTTTGAGTAATAGATGTCTTGTTGAATGTTTTGTTGTTATTGTTGTTGTCGATTTCGTAGTTGTAAGTAAGTTACAAGGCAAGAAAGTTAAGTGTAGGGTAAACAAGGTTTAGCTTGTAGTCAAATGCATTGTTGGAAAGTGATGGTCGAAGGGCAGAGGTTGAGTAGTAGAAGGCCAAAAGTAAGATTAAGATAAATATTGGGTAACTAAGCAAGAACAAGGCGTTGGTGTGTTAGGTGACATAACTTGGAGGTTAAAATTCATTAAAAAAAAGGGATTTCAAGACCTGATCTACGTGAAAAGACATCACGAAGGGATAACACCTTCAATGGCTAGCAAAGGAAAGGAAAAAAAGTTTCAAGTCAGTGGTTGTTCCATAATTTGCATTACAAAATTGACTCGTAGATACGTCATTATGCATTTTAATTGTGTGACTTAAGTAGGTGTCTAGGTTAGAACCATGCGATAAAAAGTAGATATCCTACCTATGCGTTGCTAATTTCATAATGTTTTATCATTTAGCACAAGTTTTCCTCTCTCTCATCCAAGTTTAAGCGAAAAGAGGTTTTGTGGTGAGTCCAGGATCAAACAAATGGAATTGGTGTCCTAAGTTGATCAATCACGCGTTCTAATCCTATGTGGTATCTATACAATATATGATTATGAACATTATATTTTCTCCTAAGTATTTATACTACTGTGTGATTGGAGTAGCAAGATGAGTATGATGGCATGTAATGAAATATGAACTCAGGTAATAAGCGTGGAAATGCATGAATATTTAATTAATCAAATGTAAAACAATAGGAATTAACATTTTGAAGCGATAGAAAGCATTTATTAACTTTAGAATTAAGGCGAGCAGCCTCTCGGTGCTAATGTCATACTTTCTCGCCTTTCAGGATCCAAATATTTAAAGTTAAGTTATGATTTGTATCTAATATGTCTGATTGAATTACAAGTAATTCATCCTTTATTAAGACGAGCAACCTTTCGGTGCCTTTACTGCACACATTTTTCATTTTTGGAACATATGCTAAGGATAAATTCAACGAAAAAATTGTATTGCTACAATCTCCTCGTTGCCTATTTAGCTAAACCCAAATCGTCACACTTCAAGTCATAATAGTCAATAATTTATATTTTCTATCGAATAAGACAAGGCATTGGTGGTCGCATTTAACTAAATAAGACTTATAACGTGCACATCCAAATCCTTTAATATTGATAACACCCTACATTATGCAAGTAATCAATTAAATGTAAAGTAAATGAAGAGACAGAGAGATATGGGAGACTGGTAGAAGAAATGCATTAATGTTAATATTACAACTCAATGCAAATAAATTATAAAAGGAAAGACAAAGAAATGAGGCAAGTCGCAAAACATGATTTCTCATACTCATTGGCTCTAATTGTTTTTCCTTTTCACACTAAGAGGAAGTGATAAAGAAATGAGGAAAGTTGCAAAACATGATTTCTCATACTCTTACCTAAGACACAAGAAAGGATGGAGGAAGGAAGCTTGCTCTCGGAGAATAAATTTTTGCACCCTTTGATAATGAAGAAGATGCCTCTATTTATAGGCGAAGGATGATGTGACAGGACTCTTTAAGCTCCATTAAATTTTATGATAAAAGCTACTTCAGCACCATAGATGTGCTTTTCACCTTTTCTAACATTTTCACCAACCACTTTTGTCCACTATTCCTTTAGAATGCCTAGCTTTGCTTTATGTTTTACCTTGTTGGTCATGTTGTCTCCTCGCTTGACATTTCGTTGTCGGACTATACTTTTTTTGCCTAAAAACCTACATCTGAAACATACAAAATACGATAAATAGGGATAAAGCTTTTTTGTAACTCATAACGCACAACTTAATCAATTTTTATATCTTTCTACATGTTTTCTTTGAAACTTATGCTTAAGGCTTTATTATTTTACTTAAAAGACTGCAATAACTTGTATTTCTACAAGTTATCAGTCAGCCAACAAGGTATGCTGCTATTTTGAGACAAGAATCCAGAGCAAGCACAATAGAAAGGGTACTGTGTGCTAGTTGCAGTAGGTTCCATCAAGGGCGATTTTTAAAGGTAGAAACGCTTGTTTTCACTACAACCAGCTAGGACATTAATGGAGAGATTATCAAATGTTGAAGACATGGGCTCAGAGTAGCAAATAGCAGTATCACAAACAGTTAGTCAACCCAGCACTACAGCAGCAGAAGATGAAAGGCCAAGTGATACTAAATTGAAGGTATGGTTTTCCATCTGAGACAACAAGGAAAGATTTATGTTATAACTTAGAAAGAAGTTGAGGATGCATCAGAAGTCATTACTAGTACACTACTCATTTGTGATATACCTACTTACACCTTATTAGATCTAGGAGCTACATATTCATTTATTTATAGTATGTTCATCCTTAAGCTTAATAGGATGTTAGAGCCTTTGCCTGATGAGATAGTTATTTATACTCATGTTGGTGATGCTTTGCTGGTTAACAAAGTATTGAGATTGTAGTTTAGTTGAATAAGTTAGTTTGCAGACTTGATTCCTCTATTGTTATATGAATTAGATGTGATTTAGGAAATGAATTTTTTGTTTATATACTATGCATTTGTGGATCGCTGATAACTTGTAGAAATACAAGTTATTATTGCCTTTTAGATAGAATAATGAAGTCAAAACGCGTAGTAAAAGTATCAAAACACATAGTTTATGTTGTAAATTCATAAGTATTTGGAAATGCGTTGTACATAAGCCTTCATACCTGTTTTACCGCATTTTTAGTGTTTTAACACAAGAATAGAAACAAAAGAAGAAATTAATGAATCGTAGAGGATCTCGCACAAGAGCTACGCAAGAAAAGTCTGTCTGGCAAGTACAACTATTAAGCAAGGAGCTATGTCATCATGCGAGGAAACTTCGCTAGAGGTCAAGAATGGTAGTTGGAGTTGATATGACTTGACAAAGGTTGCAATCGGCGTTAACATGATAAGAAGAATAGAAGTTTCCCGCTGAAAGTTGTCTGTATATCTTTCTACACCAAGCAAAAGAGTGCCAGAATGGGCCAAAATCCTAGAGAATGGCGGAAAGGAGTAGCCTCCTTTCCACCGTCTGAAAAGTATTCTTCTTCTTCCTCTCCGGTCAGTCTGTAAGTGAGAGCTTAGAGTATGAGTAGAGAAGATGCCACTTTCCATTTTCCCTAACTTGTAATGTTCATTTCTACACTTTCCATTTTTGTATTTATTTGCAATGTATTTGTTTTTATTGTACAATGGCCTAAGGTCTACATTCTTTAATATATTACATGTTTATACCTTCTCAATCTACCATTTCTTTACTATTCATCTATCAATTACAATGTGTTATCTGTAGTTTGATCTTGTGATAAGTTCTTGATAAGAAGTTGAGCTTATAACTTTATCGCATTAGTTGAGCTATAGTCATCACTTGGCCAGTGCTTATCGCCAACTAACTGAGAAGGCAAGTAACAAGGATAATGGCTAACGCGTGCAAGGAAAAGTTTGGAGACCAACTCCACTTTGGCGAGATAACTTTCATCATTTGTATCCTGAAAGGAGAACAAGTGTGGATCTTGGACACCGAGAGGTACTCACCTTAATCATAAGCTAATGGTTTGAGATGTATCGCATCAAGGCTCTCGCTTCGTCTAAACGCCTAATAACATCGAGATTTTCTTCATTCTATATTATACAAGTTAGTTCACAATTCCATCTCGCTTCCTATTTATCTCATTTTGCAGATTCTCTAGTGTAGATAAGTAGATATAGTTTAAACTTACACTTCTTCATACTGTATAGATAATTCTTTTATACCGCCTGAATGAAGAGTGAACCCTAGAATCAAGCTTTGACATCAATTTCTTGTATTCGACCTTAGGTTATCCAGGAAAACTTATCGCTTTGCTTATACTTGGGCAAGTAATAGGAAAACTTGTACTCAATGAAGACTTAGTAATTTTATAAGAATGCAAGACATAGAAGGCATACAACATGTTATGACCATGTCTCATTGCAGAGCATAAGAAATACAACACATAACACTGCATTGAACTCTAAGTTCCAAGTTTAAACCAACAATCGCCATAAAAAGGAGGTAACACTCCAGAAACCAGAAGTAGGTGAGGTAGTATTTCAAGGCTTAAAGGAAGATTATCCCTACATAGTTAATTTCAACGTTAAAGGTTGTGGAAATGTTGAAGAAGGATTGTACAACATATTTAGCACCCGTAGTGGAGATAGTGGAGAAATAAGAGAAGAAGCTCAATTCTGAGGATGTTCCAATAGTAAAGGAATTCTTTGATGCGTTTCCTGATGATTTATTCGGGTACTACCTGATAGGAAAGTAGAGCTTACTATTGATATGCTACTAGGGAAAGCACCTTACAGAATGGGCTCGAGAGAGTTAAAGGAGTTGAAAGTTCAATGGTAGGAATTAGTGGATAAGGGATATATTAGACCTAGTGTAACATCTTGGAGAGCTCTAATATTGTTATTAAAGAAGAAGGAGGGGACACTTAGGTTGTGCATAGACTACAACAGGTGAACAAGGTAATGATACAAATATCCTTTATCTCGTATTGATGATTTTTTTATCAACTGAGAGCAGTAATGATATTTTCTAAGATTGATTTCAGGTAAGGATATCATCAATTGAAAATTAAAGAGTCAGATATTTTAAAGACAACATTCAGGACCAGATACGAGCATTGTGAGTTTTTAGTGATATCATTTGGTTTAACGAATGTACAAACAGTCTTTATGGATCTCATAACAAGATCTTTCGTCCATATTTAAACCAGTTCGTGATTATATTCATATATGACATATTGGTGTACTAAGTTGATTGGATAACGCATGAAGAGCATCTAAGAACGGTATTACAGATACTACAAGATAAGTAACTATATGTCAAGTTTGTAAGTATGAGTTTTGGCTTGATCAAGTAGTGGTCTTGGGACATGTAGCATCAACTGAAGGAGTTCGTGTAGATCCTGAAAAAGTTGAAGTTGTATTAACATGGGATCAACCTTCTACTACGACAGAAGCTCTTAGTTTCTTGGCTTAATAGGATACTGTAGATGATTTATAGAAGATTTCATGAAAATAAGCTACCTTTGGCAGCATTAACAAGGAAAAATATTAAATTCGAGTGGACAAAGAAATATGAGTAAAGCTTCCAAGAGTTGAAGAAGAGGCTAGTAACTGGTCCTATTTTGACCCTTCTAGCTTCAGGGAAAGAGTTCGAGATCTATTTTGATGCCTTGAGACAAAGATTGGGTTGTGTGCTTATGCAAGAAGGTAAGGTAAATTGCTTATGCTTCAAGACAGTTAAAGAAGCATGAATGCAATTATCTTACCCATTACCTAGAGCGAGTAGAAGTGGTTTTAACACTAAAGATCTGAAGGCATTATTTATTTGGTGAGAAATGTCATATCTTTACAGATTATAAGAGTCTAAAGTATATATATTTATATATTTTTTATCATAAGGAGTTGAATTCTGAGATAGAGGATATGGCTTGAGTTGATTAACAACTATTATTGCTTTATTGAGTATCACCAAGAAAGACTAATGTTGTATACCTTAAGCAAGAAGTCAAGTCTTCCTAAAGTTTCTTTGAGTAGTTGGTAGATGGACAAGACATGCTTTGATTACTGTACAAGATGCATCATATCCTATCCTAATTCGTAAATTTATCATTGATGTTTTAAGTATGTGACTTTAGCTAGGCGATAAGACATGGCTACTCATTGCTACTTCTAATGATAGTCTACGTTGCATGCAAGTTTTTCTCTCGCTTGCCTAAGTGTTAATGAAGCGAGAGGTTTCCTAGATAAGTCATGGTCGAACACAAGAAATTTCTTATCAAATCTAGTTATAATGGCTAAGTTAATTTCATTCAGTTTGTTTCTGCATAGTATTTTATATTCACAGTATCGTGTAAAGTAAAGTATACTATGTACACTAAGTGCTTCAGTAGAAGGGGGAATGGAATAGAAGAACATGGAAAGTGAACTTGCTACAAAAGTAATGTAGGAAATTCTTCTCGTTGTATGTGATATGAGTTATAAGTTACGTATTTTATATGACATAGATAGTTTTGCCATTTTCTAATTAACGCAAGCAACATCTCAACGCCTAAATGCTACACTTGTTTACCTTTCCGGATACAAATGCTAAGAATGTGTTAAACTATCTATATCTAGGTTTCTTTACTTATAAGCATCACATTTTCTCTTTTCTTTATGGAGCGCTACCTCTTGGTGCTTGAACATTGTACTTGTTTGCCTATCGGGATATAAATGATGGAGGAGTAAAACAATAAAATGAATTATGTTTTCAAAATCTTTTCCATGTGCGTTTAGATAGGTCTTTTTCACTTACTCTCTCGAGTAGTTGACTACCATTACTTGATTCTTTCTTTCGAATATAATCAGACGTTTAGGTTAAGCTTAGATTAAACGTGGTAACACTTATAAATATTGAAAAACTTCACAGACACAAAGTAAGAAATCATATTACTTATAACGCAATGATAAAAACATGTAAAGTAAAGAGATGAAAGAATGATAATGATAAAAGACATGCATTGTATTGAATTGTAGGTCTTTCGGCCATGGATTCTATGACGTTCAAACAGTACATGAAGAAAATATTAAACCTGGAAAGTAGGAAATGGCATCAAGCTGTAGAATGCATTACTATGCATTCCTTTGCTCTTGTACAAGTTAGAGGAATGACTTATGAGCTTCTCTCTCTAATCTCTCTCTAAACTCTCATTAAGAATTTGATCCGAGAAAAGATGGAGAAGGATAAACTTCTACAGAGTGTGGGAACTTAATATATATTTCTATATTTGTTTCTATTTATATCTCCTCCTGGTGGAGTTGAAGGATATTTATGGGCATGGTTAAGTGGGAACTACCTCCTACTGTGCAACTTGTCCTTATCCTCCAAACATGATAGTGTTGATGCCAATTATCAAGTCACATCAACTCCACCGTCCTCTTTTTTCTTCTAGTGAATCAGCACACGTTATGAGAGGTCAAAATGCCTTACAATTTGGATCGCTTGGCATCTTCTCATCA
Organism: Cucumis melo; assembly: GCF_025177605.1. Taxonomy (NCBI): domain Eukaryota; kingdom Viridiplantae; phylum Streptophyta; class Magnoliopsida; order Cucurbitales; family Cucurbitaceae; genus Cucumis; species Cucumis melo. The sequence goes on along the minus strand of NC_066857.1, from coordinate 13,763,238 downwards.
CTTAATTTATCAACATATTCCTATGCAATTCGCTTAATTTATTCTTTTTATCATCCTACATTTAAAAACACTTAAACTTATAGTTAATCAGACATAATGGCTTATGTAAGTTGCTCTCTCTTCAGTTTATAATTTACAACAAAAGCTATGCATTTTGGTCTTTTACTTCGCGTTTTGACTCTGCTATTCTACATAGAAGGCCATAATAACTTGTATTTCTACAAGTTATTAGTAGTATAAAGGTAACTTTACTAAGGGAGTTAAGAGGTTGGAGGTAGTGTTAGTTGTTAAGAATTCGAGAAATTTATTTACGCAAATTCAAGAATGGTCTTTGTTGATGGCTGAGATTGTAAGGAGACAATCTAAAGATCCAGATTTAAAGAAGATATCGGAAAAGTTGAGTTAAGGTCAGGAAGCAAATTATGTGGTGAGGGAAGATGGTGCTCTCACTAAGGAAGGAAGATTGCGCATTCCAAATATAAAAGAACTTAAAGATGTTGTTTTAGAAGAAGTTCATAGCTTAACTTATGTTATGTGACCGAGTAGCACTAAGATGTATAGAACTTTGAAGAAGACATATTGGCGGCTTGGAATGAAGTGTGAGATTGTAGAATACGTTGATAAAAGTTTGATTTGTCAACAAGTTAAACCAGTCTGGTAGAGATCTACAGGATTCCTCAATCCACTTCTTGTATCTGAGTGAAAATGGAAACATATCACAATAAATTTCTTATTCTATCTTGTACTTCCAATGGATTTGATGAAATGTGAGTGATTATATATAGACACATAAAGACAACAAGGTTCTTATCGATTATGACAATGTTCACGCTAGACCATCTAGCTAAACTTTATGTTGATGACCTTGTGAGTTAGTGGAGTTCCAGTGTCAATAGTAACAGATTGCAATTTAAGGATTACCTCTTAAGTTCTGATCAAGTTTGCATAAGACATTACGAACCAAATTTCATTTTAGTATAACTCCATCCTTAAATAGATGGTCAGAAAAAAAAACCATAAAAATCGTAAAAGACATGTTGAGAGCATGTATGCTACAGTTTAAGGTGAGTTGGGATACTTATTTGTCTCTTATGATGTTCGCCTACAACAATAGTTATCATTCTAATATTGGAATGACACCATATGAGGCTTTATATGGAAAACCTTGCAGGACTCCAATTTGTTGAAATGAAGTTGGAGAGAGGAAGTTAATCGGATCAGAGTTGATTCAGATTACAACTGAAAGTGTTAAGTTGATTAAAGATAATCTGTAGATTGAGATTGATAGAAGAGTTATATAGACAAGAGACGAAGAGATTTAGAGTTTGAAGATGGGAATCAGGTATTCTTGAAGTTATCTTTATGGACGGGTGTTTTTTCTTTAGTGTGAGACCCTAATTCCAAAAGGGAGTCCTGTTGAAGAAAAACTCCGTTAAGATAAGTTGTTTTGATCAAGTGTAGAGAGAAGCATTTTCGAAGAAGAATGCGATTGGAGAAAGGGTGATGTGAAAAGAGTATTTAAGTTTAAGAGTTATCGTGTGGAATTAGGTAGCACGTTGAGGCTGCTATCGAAGAAGAAGTTGTGTTTAATGCCAAGGACTAGGCGATTGGAGTAGCAAAACGAGGAAAAGTACCTAGGCTTAAGAGTATAGTGTTGGGGTAGGTGTTCGGTTGAAGTGACTAGATGCCCCTCTGGGAAGAGTACAAATCTGATGTTTCCCAATCAGAGAGTCTGATGATTTAAAGAAGTTTAGCTTTCCAAAGAGATAAGGTTGGAGTCTCAAGGAAAGTGTTTATTCGTAACTGACATTTAGCTTAAGTGTCAAGTTTGGGTTGGCTGCAAAACATGATGAAATGAAAAGATGACACGTGTAAAGCAGGAAAATGATCCTTGATGTGGGAGGTTACTATAAATAGAACTGAAGACTAGATGAAAAAAGGGGAAAACATTTTCTAAACGTTCTACCGAGTTATTAAGAGTAGATTTTGGAGTCTTGAAAAGCCGATTAAAGGAAACCACGAGGAAATAAGAGGAAGTCAGAAGCCAAAGGGAGAAATAGTTAAGGTTAAGTGTCGTTATGAGTGATCCTTATAAAATAAATGTTTGTTATAAATTATTTCATATCCTTCTAAATGAATATTGCTTATCATATAAGCATTGTAATTTATGATCTTGACAAACAGGCAAGTATCTTATGAATGTTGTATGAATAACATTCTTTTTTAATTCTTTTTGCTGATGTTGGTTGTATCATATCTGTGTTATGTGTTGAAAGTGATATATTGAGCAAACGTCTTTAATATGATGTTGGTGTTGTGACGAGTAATGGTGACTGGTCTATTGCAAGATGCTGGTGGGAATCCCAGGTTTAATGTAAGACACTGGTGAGTGTGAATTCTAGGTCTAGACAAGTAAACGCTAGTGAAAGTAAATCCCAAGTCTAAGCAAGTATGAGTTGTGTTCTTAAACTGCTTGATGATGGTAAGTGTGAATCCCAAATTTGAGCGAAAAATGATAATCTAAAGACGCTAGTAGAAGTGAAACCTAGGTCTATCGCAAAATGCTGGTGAAAGTGAATCTCAGGTCCAAGTGATGAGATGTTGGTGAAAGCGAATCACAAGTCTGAGATGAGATTGAATATTACGAGACATTGATGAGAATCCTAGAAAAATCGCGAGGCGCTGGTAAGTGTGAATCCTAGGTCCAGGTAATGGGAGGATCCCAGGTCCCAGTGATGAGTAGTGATTACTTTAATGGCTTAAACCATATGGAAGCGTTGTAATTGTCGTGGATGTGTTTGATGCGAAAAAAGCTCGTGCTTATTAAGCTTAGTATTGTTGTTGTTGTTGTTGTTGTTATTGTCGTTTTTGTTATTGAATTTGTTGTATTACCAAAAAGGTTTTCCTAAATCCATCACTCACTAAGCCTTTGACTTATGTTTTAAGTTTTTCCTCCCCAGGTTGTTAGGCATTGAGGCCAAGTAAAGAATGAAGGTAAGACGTAAAAGACAAGTGAATGAGGGAAAAGAGGGTTGTTGTGTAAGCTTATGCGGCATTTAAGCCGTGTCATCCTACTTTGCGTTTAATGAGTCAATAGCTAAGCAATTCACTCATTAATGCCAAGGGCTCTCGCTTAGATCGAAGAAAGGCTGACCAATGCATTAAGGTTAGAAAGGCCGAAGACAATGAGTGTGAATGAATTAAGCCAGGAAAAGGAAGCTCTGAATGTTGTCCTTGAAATGGTTGCTGGACGACTGAGGAGAATAATGAAAAGAAGGTCTTTACACCTCTAAATACCCCATTGTAAAGAGCAGCATTGGGCGGTGGAGGAAGAAAAGTGAATCAGAACTCAGTTTTAATTTTTGTGCCTAGTGAGAAAAGGAATGTAACTATTAAGTTGAACTTTATGTAAAGTGCCAAGTTAATAAAAAGAGAAGTTATGTTTATTCCGCTACTTATTATTTGTACTTATCGCTTAGTAATGAATTTCTTTGTTGTAACAAGAGTGCTAAGTGATGGAGTAAGTTTAAAGGTTGCAGACTTTTCCACTGTGTTGGGTTAAGGCCTTGCGATTAAATAAGTTAGAGTAAGTTGTTCCGCTTACGAGGCGTTCATCGCGTCATCTCGCTGGGAGATACACGACGAGTGTCTAGGCGACATGTCCCCCATCTGGTCATGGAAAGTGGCATTTGGGATGGGACGTGACATTTGATAGAAATGATAAGTTGAGAACAAGATATACCGAGCCATATTAGATTGTGGAACGAATAGGACTAGCAGCTTACAAACTAATGTTCCCAGCAGAGTTATCTAGAATACATGATGTATTGCATGTATCTTTGTTGAAGAAGTACATTCCTGATCCATATCACGTGTTGCAAGCATAACCAGAGGAACTGATAGAGAACTTATCATATGAGGAAGAATCTGTGGAGTTACTAGATAACACCATTCCACTTTTGAAGGTAGGAGATCACATCATGGAGTGGAAGAAGCAATGTAGGAGACTGCTTATTTACATGTGTGTTATATTTTTACAAGTATTATGTTTGTAGATTTGACATGTTAAGCTCTAATTGAGCGACCATTAGGCGACTAAATAGGGTTATGCGTTAAAAGGTGCACTCTTATTCATGTGTTGCTTAATCGCTAAAGATATACATTATCGTGCAAGATTTTCTCTCTACTGACCAAGTGTAGGCGAAGAGAGATTTCTGGTAAGTCTAAGATCGAACACAGGAAATTTAAGGAATGGTGATGAAGGAATGGTCTAATTATCTCTAGGTGTGGTGATGAAGGAATGGTCTAATTATCTAAATGCATTGAATTGTGCTTTAATACTTCAAGGCAATACAAAATATATATATATTAACTCTGAATTAAGACAAGCAAACTCTCGACGTATTTGCCATACTTTCTCGCCTTTTAGGATACAAATACACAAAGTTAAGCTATGATTTATATCTAATCATCTTAAATGTGCTAGTAGTAACTTATCGTTAATTAAGACGGGCAACCTCTCGGTGCTATCGCCACACACATTAGCTTCTTGGTAATGTACCTGGTCTGATTCGTATCTGATGGTAGTGGCTTTTTAAATCAATCTTTGAAAACATAGTAGCTTTACCAAGTTGGTCTAAGAGTTCACCAACTCGTGGAATAGGAAATTTGTACTTTATAGTAATGTGATTAATAGCTCTGCTGTTTACACACATTCTCCAACTACCATCTTTCTTAGGTGTGAGTAGAGTCGGTACGACACAGGGACTCAAGCTCGATTTGATGTGCCTTTTCTCTAGTAATTCTTCAATGTGTTCATGGAGGATCTGATATTCATGAGGACTCATTCTGTAGTGAGCTAAATTTGGTAGTGATGCTCCTAGTACGAGATCAATCTGATGCTGAATATCACGGAGGGGTGGCAGCCCCTGTGGTTCTTTCTTTAAATGAAGGGAATTCTTCAAATAGTTGTTGCGCCTGACTCCATGATTTCAAACTGTTCTTCATTGGACTTGTCAACAATTACCAGTCCTAAGAGGTTTTGCTCTCTTTCCTTTAGCAATTTTTTTCCACTAACAGTGATAAAAAGCTGCCCCTTACACTTGTGTTTCTTTGTTCCTTCATTGTTTTTTCTTGCTAATGGAAGTAGGACCACTTTCTTTCCCATCCATTGAAACTCATATGTATTTTCTCTCCCCTTATGTAAGGTTTGAGTGTCATGTTGCCATGGTCTCCCTAAGAGTAGGTGACATACGTCCATTTCAATCACATCGCAAACAATTTGGTCCTTGTATCCATTCCTAATAGAAAAGGGAACCGTGCAAATTTCGCTGATCGTTGTCTCTCCTCCTTTCTTTACCCAACCTATCTTGTAGGGATTCGATGAGGTTCAGCCTTCAAGTTTAATGCAGTCACCAACTTCTTTGCCACAAAGTTCTCACTACTTCCACTGTCAATGATTACATCACATACTTTCCCATTTATGGTGCATCTTGTCTCGAATAAACTGTGGCGTTGTGGGTTTGTTTCTTCCTTTGGAGCAATGAGGACTTTTTGAATGACACAAGAGACTCGGTCTCCATCATCAACTTTCATTAATTCAGCCTCTTCTTCCAATTCTTCACTACTTTCGCGCGCCGAATCTTCTTCTTCGTCTGCCAAAGCTATTGTCTTTTGTTGAGAGCAAGTTTTAGACAGGTGGCCAGATTGGCCACATCGAAAACATTTGCCTAGTGATGGTCGATTGTAATTATTTTGAACCTTGCCTTTGTTCACAACTTCCCTCTTCTTATCATCGGCTAAATCCTATGCTTCAATCTCTTTCCTTTTCCCTTGTGTCAAAGTTGAAGGTTGACCGTTTGTCTTGCTGGAATAGATTGACCTCTTAGTTGAGGTAGTCTCCCAAGTTATCTTCCGGTTTACATTCTTGGTTCGAATGACATTCATCTCTTCTACCGTCTCTGCAAAAGAAATTGGCTCAAATAAAAACCGAAATGGTCGAAGTTTTATCTTCTCTTTAATGTCAAATCGAAGGCCCCCAATAAATCTTGCGATTTAATGCTGCTCATTCTCACTTAGATTTATCCTTGCACTCAGGCGATGAAACTCTTCAATGTAGTCGACTACTGTTTGTGTACTTTGACGGCAGTTTTGGTATCGATTGTATAAAGTCTGCTCATAATTTGAAGGTAAGAATCTTGCTTTCAATAGACTCTTCATTTTTCCCAAGAACGGATGGGCTGCTTTCCATAACTTTGTCTATTGACTTCTAGTTGATCCTACCATGCCGACGCTCCAGCCTTTAGCTTTAATGCTACTAAATGGACTTTCTTTACCTCGGGAGTATTCATATAATTGAAAAAAATTTAAGTATTCTTCAACCAATCAAGAAAAATCTCTATATTACGTTTTCCATCGTAGCTTGGAAGATTAATTTTCATTTTGTATTTTGTTGGTTCTCTCCTTTTTTCATCAAATTGAGGTCGAAATCTTCTATTATGGTTAAAAATTGGCCTTTCTTGCAACTCATCATCAGAGGAACTCTAATCTTGAGGTTCTTGATACATTTCTTGGTTTCTTGGAAAAGGATTTTAACAGTCTTGAAACGGTCTCCTTTGTTCTTGGACATCATATCTCCTTTCTTGATGATTTATTTCAGCCCTACAAATTCCGACACCATGTATGCCACGCTGCCCCCAGTCATGAACACGTTCTTGATCTTCTTAATGAACATCTTGAGGTGTCAATGCCTCTAGTCTTTGCAAGACTTCTTGAAGTGTATTTTTGATTCTTTCCACAAAAGCTTCCACGGGCAGCAAGCGTCTCCAGGTAGTTTTTGGAGAGAGGACGAGGTTTTCTTCTACCTCTTGGTTTTGAGCAAATTTCCCTGCTGCCTCCAGATTAGCACGTCGGACAGCCATTTGACCCAGAAACTTTTGGCGCTCTAATACCAATTGATGTAATTTCAAAGTAACCAGTTATTTTTCAATTGAATTCTTTGCCAAATGTGGCTAAGAGATGCTGTATTTATTAAGTTTTCTAAAAGTTTGTTACAAGGCAGTTACAAGGAAACTGTTTATGAAACAGTTAAGGATACTAACTATTCTAACTATCTTGTAGTTTAGTTAGTTTTGTATTTTATCATTTCTTATTACATTATATTCTAACTTGGTGAACAAGTCACTCATCTAAAATCCGAAAGTCGCAGACAAACTCGCAATCTGATGCAGCCTCCCTTCACGTTTTGAGAGAAAATGGTTTTATAAACTTAAGAGAGAGAAAAAATTATTGTAACCATTGTTAAAGAAAACATTGAAGATTGTCAATTGTAAAAAAAGCTTAGATTGCAAAGAGTACAACAAGGCTTGGTCGGGGATTCAACTACTATATCTTCTCTATAGTACATTTTTAACAATTTTAGTTTTGACAGAATTGCATATTAAAATGTCATAATGCTACACCCTAGCTCGACGACAACTAAATGAAAGCAATAAGCTAAACTAAGTACAAACATCAAAATAAGATAGTTTGAGGATGTTCGAGTATGCAGTCTTGAGCAAACAACACCTTAGACAAACATGCTCGTGACAGCTACCACGCATGCTGGCAAGGCCACCAAAGGGCTTGAGCGCACATAGCCAACCTGCAGCCATGCCATGTTGGCACTACCTGTGCCCTACAAAGCAATGTGTTTTTTTCTTTTAACATGTTGAGCATTTTAATGTCTAGGCTCACTTTATGGCAACTGTACAATAAATGAGAATGGATTTGTACTTTCCTGTTTTCCTAGCTAGATTCAAATGGAGTTATAAACCCAGTTGGCATGTAGTGAGAGAATACTTGTCTTTCCTTTTTATTTTGTACCTATACTTGCTAACAAGAAGATTGTTTCTTGTGAAAAAGAAATACAACTGATGTTACAACATATGCTTACATTATATAGTACTGAAGAAAATAATACAAGTTAAAAAACAAAAAAAAAAAGAAAAAGAAAGAGGAAGTTGGAAGTGTCCTAAAACTGATTAGAACTTTATAAATGAAAAAGAATTGGATGTTAGAAGTGTTTAACAAACAATAATTTTACCAAAAACTAAGTATTATCTACTATGTCCATCACCACCCTCCGGCACCCAAAAGGAAAAGAAAAAGAAAGGGGGAAATAACAGGTTTAAGATGTATTGCCTAATAGTAGTATACTTCTACAAACAATCAAGTAATATCTTTATACTTTCCTAGCCAAAGTTCTCTGCTTTGTTGCATGTTGTACAACTTTATCTTCCACTGGAAGACCCTTACGCCGTCTTACAGTATCAATGAGCTTTCTTGCTGTGTTGGGAAGCACGCTAGAACCATCTCCAAACTCCTCTATTTCTTCCTCCGTTTTGGGGATAAAAAAAGGATCTTCACATAGTTCTTCCCAATGGCTAAGCACTAGAAGAGCACTTGCTGCTCCAGAAGTCCATCTCCTTAATTCATCTGCAAAACCAAAGCTTTCTGACACGGGCACATACGCATGCACAGTAAACAAAGGTGAACCTTCCTGCATTTCTTCTTTCAAAACCCGGGCTCGCCTTCGTGCGAGTACAGCATACATTGGACCCAAATACTCAGTGGGAGTATTCAATTCACAGAAGTACATGGCTTCAACAAGCCGTGGTTTCTTTTGAAGCACAGCTGCTCTACAGGCATCCTTTACAGTTGTCATAACTTGACCAGAAAAGATAGCGTTGTTCTCTGGTTGAAAGGGAGATTCAGATTCTTCAGAATTCCCAGATAATGAAGAAATAGAGACATCAACAATAAATGCCAACCCCCACATAGGTTCATCACATAATGGCCCAGCGGATGTAGCAAGCTGAAACCCAGATAGAACACTGTTCTCGAGAGATGCTGCTTCCATACATTGCGTTGTAGTTCCTTCCGGTGATGCTGCAGATGTCTCACCTTCCAAAGACGTTTCAGGATCCAAGTTACCATTTAAAGAATCGTCCACAAAACCCAATCTCTGTGACACATGAGGTGAGCCCCGAATAAGAAAAGAGCAATCAGGATCCTTTACTTTGGGATCTGGGCAAATTAGAATGTTAGGACCAATCTGCTGTGGTCCAAGTGCCCAAATTCGCTTGAGAAGCTTTGACCACAGTGCATTGTGTTTGTCAACCCGACTGCTTTCATGGTCATCCTTTGAAGATAGATCACTACATGCTGCATCTGCTATTAGTTTTTTTACTACTTCCAGTGGATTCTCATTTTCCCTCAGACTTGATCTCTTTGTTTCCAAGTTTTTATAGTTCTGCCCCAACTTGACTCCAATAATATCTCCCAACACGTCAGAATTTTCATCAAGTACTTTGGCAAGAGCAGGTGGAAGTTTCAGTACCTGCACTCTGACAATACATCTACCATTTGGGGATTTCTTAGTAACACAGTCTGTGCTTTCAGAGAACACCTTAAAATAATCCAACACACTAGATGCCTCTCCTTCAATCGTCTCTTTATATGATACGAGAGGTGGAGAGACTTCCAAGCTTACCCTGGCAAACCTATCCTTCAAATCCTTTATGCATCTCTCGAGATGAACTTCTCCAGCTGCAGCAAGTACATGTTCTCCCCTTGCTGAAACAGTTACCTCTACAAAAGGGTCTGCTCGATTTAAAAGCCTTAAGCCTTTCAACAATGCACCTATATCTCCAGGATCAGATGGCTCTACTGCAACTCTAAGAGTAGGAGAAACCTGGAATGCCATACTTGAGAAAGGCCAGCAATTTCTTGTGGATGAAAGAGTTGCAGCTTTTAATATGTGATGGCTAAGGCCACGAATTGCTACAAGGTTTCCTGCTTTTACTGAGGTCACTGGTTTCAAGCCTTGGCCCATCATTAGATAAAACGAATGCAATTCGGCCTCCTGAATGTGCTTGTGCATCGATTCCCCTTTCGTTGGGTCATATAAAGCTGAAAGCACAAAAACTCTCTGTCCAGAACAAAGAACCCCACTAAATACCCTTGCAAATGCAAGAAAGCACTCATCTGATTCACCATCTCCACCATCATCAGCAAAAACACTAGTAGTCTCACCATAACTCCGTGGAAGCATTTTTGCTGGAACCGCAAACATCTTGGACACAAAAGCAACAAATGGAGCTTCAGGCCTTGAATTACAAGCTTCAATGGATCTCTTGACAAGATCTGCTTCAGTTAATACATTGGCATCAACGCTGGAATCCATTATATCCCTCTTTGGAAGCAACCGTGATATTCGAAATGATTGTGCAGCAATTGGGTCAGGCATACAGTTCACAACCATGGACAATATTGCATCTGAAAGAGGAAGCCAACGACTCATAATAGCCTGAAGAACCACCTTTGGATCTTTGTTAGAAAGTTCTCGAGCTGGTATATTCAAATTAAATGTACTGTTAACCTTCTGAAGTACCTCCTTATTCCCATCAGTTTCTAGAGCAGCCCCGTAAACTTCCCAAAGTCTCTCAAGCACAAATTGAACAAACATAGGCCGAGCTTTACTTCCTCCAGCCATGGCCTTCTTTCCGACGATCATCTTGGTCTTCGGATTAAAATATCGCGGACCCCACAAGGCCTTCTTCAATGCAGATACATTGGCCCCAAGCTTTGAAGCATAAAACTTAGCAAACTCATTAATGCCAAAACCCCATCCATCTAAAGCACATACAAACACCACATTCCCTTTCTGTGGTTGAAATGTATCTTCCTCATCGTCCTCAATAAACTCGATATTCTCATAATTTACCTCACCTGGAGAACCTGCAAGTATTGAATCCACATCGGACAAATATTTCTCGGACTTATATGCACTCATTATCCCGTTAACTTCATGAACAATCCTCAACAAACGAGTATACGCTTCCATAGGACTCAACTTCAACTCACATATCAATCTATCAATCTTATTAAGAACCAAACATGGCGCAAGCTTCTCAATCCAAGCCTGTCGCAAAACAGCATGGGTTTGAATGTGCACGCCCTCCACAGCATCAACTAAAACCAATGCCCCATCACTCAATCTAGCAGCCGTCGAAACTTCACTACAAAAATCCATATGGCCAGGCGAATCAATGAGATTAATAGAGTATTCCTTGTACCGTAGACCAATCGAAGAGCTCTTCATGGTAATCGCCCGCCTTTGTTCCTCATCAAGATAATCCATGAAACGGAGGCGACCCGCCATCTTTGGGTGGATCAAACCGCCCCCCGAGGCGGCTATAAGATGGTCGGCAAGTGTCGTTTTGCCATGGTCGACGTGTGCTAATATACATATGTTTCTAATTCTTCGAGTTTCGAGATCATCCATTTTACCTAAAGCAGAGAAGGAAAAAAACCCCTAAAAACCACAAAATCCTTACAAAATCAAATTGACAAAAAAAGCTTCTCTTTTACTCTACAATATGCAGATTATTGCTTATCTTGTTCCCTCGCGTTCCTTCTCAGAGGGTGCAGTGAGCCGTCGGCGACAAGCAGAAGAAGGCAGGGAAGCGGCACGTTTGCAGCAGAGATGGAGATGGTTAGAGAAGAAAGAAACGTTGAGGGAGCGTTGCCGATGGAGGTATGCCGGCGTTGGTTGCAGATGTGTGGAAATGTGGAGAAGATGCCAAGGAGAAAAGAAATTTTGGCTGGGTTTTAGAGCGGGTAGAGTTTAGGGCTTTTTTATGTTTTATTAAATTAAATGGATAAATATAAATCCCTTCCCTATTGTCTATCTATATCTAAAATACCAAAAAAAAAAAAAAAGAAGAAGAAAGAAGAAAGAAGAAAGGACTTCTTCCTCCCATTTTGCTCGTTGTCTGGGTTTGATATTTTATTTATCATATTGGTTTTGTTGCATTTGTCTTTTTTTACTCGAATAATTTTTATAAACACAACAAAACACATGACTATTTATGGGTCATATAACAAAACACATGAAGTTAGTATATTTCAAGTTTACTCTAATGTTTTTCTTCTCCGCTTTACTGAGATTTCTTTCATCGTCTTTCTCTTTTTTTTTTCCGCTACAATTTCTTTTCTTGTCTTTCTTCTTTTTCTTTTCTTTTTTACGTCGTTTAAATTTGGGTTCATTTAAATTTGAGTAACCAAATCTATACAACCGTGTACAAAAATTAGCAAAATTTAAAAAATCGTGTATAAAGAATCTTGAAAAAAATCATTTAGATTGTAGTAGCCAAATGTAAACGATCGTGTAAAAAAAGAATAAATCATTGTGTAGACAAATCTAAACGATCGTGTACGAATTAAAAAAAAAATCGTTAGCCAAATCTAAACGATCGTGTGCCAAATTTTGAGTCAAATCTAAACGATCGTGTACTAAATTTAAATGTGACCAAATTAAACGATCATGTAACAAAATTAAACGATAGAATTGAAAATAAATTGTAGCCAAATCTAAATGACCAAATCTAAATGATCGTGTACCAAATATATTACGTGTGGGTTGTTGACGGAACATTTTTGGTATTTTCCACGATAGGCCTGTGGACTTTTTTCATTTTCGAAATTGTTCTATATAGTGTAAATATTTTGCCGCTTTGTTATATTTTTTAAAAGACCCGTTTTAACTTCTTGGTTTTTGTAATTAATAATTTAACAGCTACATTTACCTCTTTCTTGACTATCCCTTTTTTAGTATATCAATATATATTATGGGGTAAGAATAAACCAAATAATCCAACAACCTAGACTACCTAAGAGTTTGGTTGGATTAGTTTAAAATGTGGGTTGGGTTAGATTAAAAATTTTGGTTTTTTTTTTTTTTTGTTAGGTTGGGTCTCGGGTTGGGGTAGAAAAATTCGGTTCAACCCAACCCAAAAGTATCAAGAATATATCACCAAAAACAAGAAACAAAGGTTCAATGAATAAAAAGGTAGGCAATAGTTTCAAAATGAGTGCGACACATATGACCTTAAGAAGGAGAGATACCCATGTATGGTATATGACGTTGAAGACAATCAGCGATTCTGATAGCACTATGATTGAGCTCCCACAAGAAAATTAATTTTCTTGGGATAACGACCTAACCAAATAGTCGAATAGACATCCGAAGCATGGCTAATATCATTTTTTTTTCCAAATCATTCATAATAGATTTGACCAAGAAAGAGGAAGTAGGGTCGATAGTCCAAATCCAAGAGTTAAAAACCTCACAAAAAAAAACATTAAATGTTATGATAAAGCCATCATTCAACAATTTTAGTAGTCATGAGATTACAATGAAGACACAAATCCCAAGGAGCAGCATCCTCAACCCAAACATCAACCACCTTGATATCTGAAAAACAAGCTAAACAATAGAGGTAAGGGAAAACACTTGAGAGAATACCACAATTAAGCCAGGGAGATAAATGTACCATTTACCGAGATGATGTCAAGTGCGGCTAACCACCAAATTTGTAATCTGAAAAATGAACTTCCAAGGAGATTTTGATGAACCACGAATAGATAAAGGCCAAATACAGTTAGAGAAATAGTATTTAGTCACAATGAGTAGTCTCCACAGGGCATTATATTCGTGTAAAAATCTCCAGATCCATTTGGCAAGAAGGGCACAGTTGCCAACATAATAATTACTAATACCAAAACCGCCCATTAGACGAGCACACTATGTAGTCTCCCAATTGATGTTGTCATACCATCCATGCCTTGAGCATGATACAAGAAGAAATCACGAGTCAAATTCTTTAAAGTTTGGATAACAACTGAAGGATCGTGATAAAGAGATAAATACTATGTAGGCAAGCATGAGTTTAACGATCCAACTTTTTGTACTAAGCTAAGGTCGTTACCTAAAAGATAAATAACAATTTTGGCACTTTCTTAAAAAGAGGAAAACTAAATCTTTGTTAAAATAATTTTCGAACAACTATTCGTAAAACAAAATTTAGCAAAATTTGTAAAATACCATGAAAAACTTGCTTCTAGATCGAGCCCTATCTAGTTTAGAGAGAAACGACATGAAATAGTTAAAGGTTTAAATAAACTTTTAAAATCAAAATACTGAAAACATGAAACGAAAAGCGGAAGCAAAACTGAGTAGTTCCCATATGTCATGTCACAGTTCTTTCATGTCACTCACCAGCTTCCAGATCTTCTACCTTTTACCTGAAATATTAAACATATAAAAGAGTGAGTATATAAAATATACCCAATAAGGGATTCACTACTGGTCCCGCTAGGTGGTCTATTAACTTCCCGTTAGAAATATAATAATAATGTCGTGTGTTTAATGGAGCACATCTAGGCGAGTGAGACCGTACAAACGTGTGAGTGATTTTGTAGGAATACTCCTAGTCGTGCGAGTGATTGTAGGTACACACTTCTAAACATGTCTATGATACGTAGGTACACCCCTAATCATTCAAGTGATCCCAAGAACAACCCTAGTCATGCGAGTGACCTAGTATAAACATAGTATAACTAATCTCTAACCATGTATGTGATCCGTAGGTTCACCCCTAACCGTGCGAGTGATCTTGTAGGAATACCCCTAGTCGTGCGAGTGACCCCATAGATAGGAACACAATACATGCAAGTATAAACTTAACAACCAAAGTTAACATACATACCATAGTCCAAAAGCATGTAACAAATAACTTAAAGATGGCATGAATCAACAATCATAACAGACCATAAAACATAACAATCCATAGAGCATGGAATCTATAAATCATGCTTAATCATCATATAACATCAGTCAACATCTACACAAATCAACTTTGCATCTTAGCTACCATCACTGCATAATCCATAAACACATGCAGTTTTTGAAATTTAGTTCGAAAATGCAATAGTAGAATCTCTTACCTTGAGATTAGCTAACAGATATTCCCTAACAGTCATAGGTTTCCAACGAATTAAACCCAAACAATAAGGAAAAACAAATCGATAACTTAATTACTAAAATTGATAATTGGCTAATGACCCAAAATTTCTCCCAATTTAACTTACTCAAATAGTTGAAACCAACTCAACCTCGATGGGAAAGTGCACAATTGCTCCAAAAAATTATAATTAGCTTCAACAATGAAAATCCTAATTAATTCCAAGGCACTTTATCCTAAAAGCCTTTAGTTTAACTTTAATGGGTTTTTAAAAAGAAAACACCACAAAACCCAATCATCTCCCCAAACTTACCAAAAACAATGACTGGTCGTGGTGACACGATTCGTCTGAACGTAGAACGGAGAAGGCGCTTAACATGGTGTGCTTCACATGGCTTAGGTTTACGAAAACGACGGTGCAACGACCAGGGGATACGACTATTAAGGTAGCGACTCATCTGGGCATA
Source organism: Cucumis melo (assembly GCF_025177605.1). NCBI lineage: Eukaryota > Viridiplantae > Streptophyta > Magnoliopsida > Cucurbitales > Cucurbitaceae > Cucumis > Cucumis melo. The sequence goes on along the minus strand of NC_066857.1, from coordinate 13,747,925 downwards.
GAACGGATAAGGTTGGCACGCTTGGAAGTTGTCGGATGGCAAGGGTTCACAAGAGTGTAATTGTGCGATGGCTATGTCACAAACAAGGAAGAAGAAGATGATGGTAAAAGAGGCGCGCGGATCTAGAAGGATTAATTAAATATAATAATAATAATAATAGTAGTAATAATAATATTAGGATTTTTTTCAAAAATATAACAAAGCAGCAAAATATGTACACCATATAGAACAATTCAGAAAACGGAAAAATCCCACAGACCCACAATGGAAAATACAAAAAATGTCCTGTCAACCACGCAGTCAACAACGCATGTAATATGTTTGGTACACGATCTTTTAAATTTGATTATTGTCTGGTACACAATCGTTTAGATTTGGTCTTTTAGATTTGGATAGCCAAATTTAAACGATTTATTTTTTTCAATTCTATTACTTAATTTAGTTACACAATCGTTTATTGGTTACACGATAGTTTAGATTTGGTACATGATCATTTAGATTTGGTCGTTTACATTTTGATAGTCAAATCTAAACGATTTATTTTTTTCAATTCTATCATTTAATTTGGTTACACGATCGTTTAATTTGGTTAAATGATTGTTTAGATTTGGTTACATAATTGTTTAGATCTGGTCGTTTACATTTTGCTACATGATCGCAAAATCTAAACGATTCTTTTTTTCAATATTTGGTACAAGATTGTTTAGATTTGGCTAAACGAAAATTTTTAAAATTCTTTTGGTACATTATCGTTTAGATTTATTTACACGATCGTTTATTTTTTCAAGATTCTTTAGTACACGATAGTTTACATTTGGCTAAATAATTTTTTTTTATTCTTTTGGTACATGATCGTTTAGATTTGGCTACTTCAATCTAAGCAATTTTTTTCAAGATTCTTTATACACGATATTTTAGATTTGGTTATCCTAGTCTAAACTACGTAAAAAATGGAAAGAAAATAAGAAAGACAATGGAAAGGAATTGCAGAAAAAAAGACAATGGAAAAAAATCGCAGCAAAATGAAAAAAAAAAGAGGAAAGGAAGAAAGAAGATACGAAAAAAAAAATCGTAGCAAAAGGGAGAGAAAAGACAGAGGGCAAACCTAGAATATTTAAAAAATGGTTAACTTTGTGGGTTTTGTTTCACGAACCGTAAATATTTGAGTAGTTTGTTATATTTATGAAAATTAACCTTATTATTATTATTATTATTATTATTATTATTAAACTTTCCTAAATATAACAAACTACTGAAATATTTACGACCCATGTAACAAAGGCCATAAAGTTAGCCATTTTTTAAATATTCTAGGTTTGCCCTTCCATCTTTTTCTCTTCTCTGCGTTTTTTTTATCGTCTTCCTCTATACTCTTCTTTTTTAGCTGCGATTTCTTCCATTTTTTTTTCGATTTGGGTAACTAAATCTATTTCTTTATATTGTCTTTCTTGTTTTTCTTTCTTTTTTAGGTGCATCTTTCTTCCTCTTTCTTTTTTTTTTCTTTTTTGCATTCACTGCTTGCATCGTATCGTCTTTTTTCTTTTCTTTTTTTACATTTAGATTAGGTAACCAAATCAGTGTATAAGAATCTTGAAAAATTTGGTTAGACATTTAAATTAAGGTAGCCAAATCTAAACGATCGTATACCAAATTTTGAAAAAAAAATCGTTTATCATTCCCATTGGCGTGCATCCAGTAGGAATTGATCCCTCTTGCTACGAACAAAATTCATTCTAGCCAAATCTAAACGATCGAATACCAAGTTTTGAAAAAAAAATGGTTTAGATTTGGTTTAGCCAAATCTAAACGATCATGTAGCCAAATCTAAACAATCGTCTAGCCAAATCTAAACGATTATATTTTTGAGATCATACTTTTGTTGCTCCCAAATTCATGTAACCTCCACACGGATTCGAACTTGGACAACCACTAGGACACGAATTCGAACTTGGACAACCACTAGGATTGATCCGCTATTCTTCGAACTTAGAACCAGATTATGGGACCTTATGAGTTAATGATTTCTAAGAGTGAGACGAAAATTTGAGGATTGAGTTAAGAGAGAAATTTCTTTTTGGTGAATAATAATTTCAAGGAAAAAATCATTAAAAAGTCGAATGTTTTTCAACCTTTAAATAACCCAATTACATGCAAAACTACATGTAATTAGTTGAGATAATCGTGGAAATAGCAAATTTTTAAATAGAAATTTGAAAAATGACAAAAACTAGAGAAAATAAGAAAAATGAAAAATCCGCCGCTTGTCCCTTTTTTAATTATATTAAATCCGAATATACCCGTGGGTATAGGATAATTCATATATTTTAGATACAATGTATTTGAGTAGCTCTAAAAATGAAGCAAGATATCGCAGATTTCACAAAGACGTTTTATTTTGCAAAGAATATTGAAATTTGGTAAATCTTAACTAAATCGACTAAAATAATGCTTATATATGCAAATTATCCCCTAAAATAATGTCAACTATCTCTACAAGATTTTCTGCTTTGTTATATTTTAAACAATTTATTAAATAATACATAATATATATATATTTAATAACAATTTGAATTTGAACTTTAGATCTTCCCCTAAAATAATGCCAAATATATATACAAGATTTTCGCTTTGCTATATTTTAAATAATTTATTAACAATTTATGAAATAGTACATAATATATATTTTTAATAACAATTTTAATTTAAATTTTAGACCGTCCCCTAAAATAATGCAAATTACGATTATCCATAGTTTTTTTTGTTGATTTTTATTTTAAAAAATTATATTCTTCTAGAAATTATATAGATTTTAAAAACAAATAAATAGAAAATATATATTTAAATCTATATACATATTACGTTAACTATTTTGAAATTTTCCAGAAAAACAGTACGAAGAAGTGCATTTTTTAAATTTGTTTGTATTGGGTTTTATGTCCTAAAACTCGTAGAGAATAAATATAATTCATTTACTATTATTAATAAAGTGTTATTATAATTTTAATAAGTGTTATTAATTTTATTATTAGTTTTGTCTTAATAACCCAAATCCAATAAACTAACATCCTAAGCTATTTGATGAGTCTTGAACAGTATGTAGAGCCATACATGAATCAATGTTCAAGATCAGCTTAAAGGGTCTATAGTATAAGGATAAGGCTAAGTAACTTATCCTAGTAACACTATGGATATGTATAACTTTGTATTTGATACAAATGCAATGATCCAACGCGTTCGTGTAGGTGATATGCGAGTTAAGATATTCTATGCAATGAGTTTGCATAAGACCGAACTGCGAAATAGTAACCACTAGATGTAACTCCATTAACTAGTTAGGTTTTTATTTCATTAGGATGATCTATGTAACATAGTCTTATTCCTGAGTGTATTATAAACTCATATTCACGAGGAATTATCCTTTGATTTGTACGGGTGAGAGTGGTCAGATTGCTGACTCAATATGCTTATCATTTTGGAGACAAGACCGAGTGAGGAGCTGGAAACATAATCACACAAGATGGAATTCACTCCTTCTCGACTTTAGGGTAAGTAGATAAGTGTTCCCTTAAATTGTGTCTCTGGGACTTGAACAAAAGGTCTTACCCTCTTTATGGCATGAGAGAGGTTTTTGTTTAGTGCTTGGACCATAAACAGGTTGTTCATTAGAGGAGCACTGATATTTAAGGACTATAAGTAACCTAGGGGTAAAATGGTAATTTCATCCAACAGGTGTTACAAACACTTATGAATGACTAGAAATATATCTACAGTAAGAAGAGTTCAGCTGTGAATATTCAGTGGAGTGTACATACAGTTAACGAATATTGATTAATGTGGTTAATGAGTTTAGCTAATTAATCTCATATCGTTGTAGCTTATGATCTGTAGGTTCATTAAGTCCCCTTCCTAGCTCGTAAAGGGTAATGAGATTTAATTGTATTGGTTGAAATTTGAAATGTTCAAATTTACTTTGGGAATTAATATAATGTATGGTGATACATTATAATATAGAGTTTATATTTTAATTAGACTTTAATATATAAATTTAATTTTGAATATGATTCAAAATTAATTTACAAGAGAATAAAATATTTGAATAAGTTCAAATATTAATTTAATGTGAATTAGATTCGTATAAAAATTCTAGGTTAAAATTTAATATGTATATGATACATATTAAAATTATAGGTTATGAGAGAAATTTATATTTGAATATAATTCAAATTTGGATTAAATTAAATATATTATATTTAATTTAGAAATTAATTAATAGTTTAGTTTAATTTGATTTAATTAAATTAATTAAGTTAAAACTATAGATTATGCGAGAGAAATTCATTTAAATATGATTTAATTAATTATTAACTTAATTAATTATTTAATTTAATTTAATAATTATTTATTTATTTTAATATTAATATTAATTTATTAAATTAATAGAGAACGTGGGTGGTTTTTCCACGTTTCCATTTTTTCTCTCAACTTCTCACTTCTTTCGTCTGAAGAAGAGGAAAATATCCACGTAACAAAATAGAAGAGTTGTTCTGTAAGTCGCAAAGAACAATTATGTGATTTTGGAAGTTCTGCTTCTGTGTAATCTCTCTAAAACATTCCCTTCCAATTTGGTTCCTACAAACCAAATCTCAACCTAGAGATTAGGAAAGTTTCCAAGTGGTGGTGCCCCAATTTGAAGTTTTTTAGATCTAGAGACATTAACGTAGACATGTATTCCTCTTCTCTGTAATTCTGTTCGTCTAATGTATTTTTTCTTCTCATGCTTAGCCATTAATAAATTAGTTTTTGACAATGTACTGGTATTTTTAGGTTCCAATTAAAATTGAGTTATGGTTGTGTAATACTTCTGTTATAGCTTTGATACCAATCGAAGGACTTTCATCCCTTTAATTGGTATCAGAGTAATCTTAATTTTAATTGAGAATTTTAAAAATTTGCATTGGTTAGGTGGGATTTTCGCATTATGAGTGTGAGCTTTTGCAATTGAATGTTTACTATAATTTGGCTATATTTACAGTTTTTGATTTGATCAAATGTAAAGGCCCTTGCACTTTTGGACGTTTGTTTATTGTAAATCTTGTAAATTAGAGTCAATATTTAGATTCATTGCATTTTTCTAAGAATTTTCATACCAAATTCGTCCAAAATGGATAATCGAAAGGCCTTTAATGGGGAGCTTTTCGATACTGCACGAGAAATAAGACAAAAAATTTGCAGTGCATCTGGAGGTTGAAGAAGGGCTAACGTCATCATGACATCAACGTGACATCAGCATGACGTCAGTAGTCATGGAGGAAGGCTCGACTTCTGGCGATTCGGTGCAGATCGACTTTTGGATGACTCAGTTCGACGCGATCGACTCCAGTTGGCTCTAGTTCAGCGGTTTGGCTCCGATTCATCGTCTGGCTCATGGCTAGCGTCGATTCAGCTTGGTTTTGTGTTGGTTCTTTAAGTTTTTGGGTCGCTTTAAGCTTTTTGTGCTGGTTTAGTTTTGTTTTTGACTGGTTCAAGGTTTTTGGGTCCGGTTTGAAGCTTTTTGAAGGTTTTGAGACTGGCTTTGGAGCTTTGGAAGCACTTTTAGGATAAATTTAAAACTTTATTATTAAAATTTTTGCTTTATTTATCCTAGGGGTCAATTTTACAGGTTCAATTGTTATTTAAATGCTTTATGGATGTCATTTAGATAAATTTCACTTTAGATTAAGCATGTTCATGCATTTTTATATATTATAAATGTTATAATGTATGGTACTAATGCATGATTGTGAATTTCATGAGTAATTTAAAATATGTTGATATTTTAAATATATGAAATTGAATAAGCATAATGCATGACATTACTTAGTTAAATATAATTTATTATATTTAAATTAATGTCTTGTGTATGCTTGATTGATTTTCATATTTGTTTTAATATAAGTGTTATATTAATTAAGATGAAAATCAATTTGCATTGAACACATTACATCCATAGTTTAATATAATTGTAATGTATTATTTTGCATGTAATATGGTTTTATTTAATTACAATTTGTTTTTTATTAATTAAACCATAGTATGCATGATTATAAGACTAATTAACTAATTTTATAATAGTTAGAAAAATTGATAATTAGAAACCGTCAACCTATAATAAAGAGTTGCATGCAAACATAGGATCTTAGGATAAATTTGGTTTAATTTTAAATTGTTTAAAATTAAATAGGCCTAAGATCACATTAATTCTAAAAGGATTATAATTTAGTCTTATTTTAGTTTAATGAAACTAAATAGGACAAATAGGATTTAAGGTTATAAGAGAACTCCATCTATAAAGTTCTGTCTAAGGCTGAGGGTACTTAAGTTAACGGTTTAAGGAATACCTCATACTTGGAAACTGACCCGGAACCGACGTTGAATTAACCTTATTCCTATTAGCATAAGATGCCACTAGGTAAATTAAATGGTTTAATACACCTAGAAACATTAGAGTAAAGTTTTATTATAAGAGTTATAATAAGAATAGACTTAGTTAGATTCTTTTAGCCGAAATTTAGCCAAGTATAACCAAACCCTAAATTAATAGAAATTTTAATAGGAGAAAAATGATATATATAATATATCTATTTTTAGCTCTCACGTCCTTAAGAGTTCACACGTGAGATCCATACTTGGCTTTGTGTCATCCTGGGCGCGACCTCCCTTTGGAAAGTGTTTGTATGGATCAATAACAAGGTGAATAGAGGAAAAGTTCATAGTAAGTGGGAAGACACGTGTCAACGTATCCTATGGTCTCCTCCATTAGGTTGCACCGTGAGATTTCTATGATCCGCCTACGTGTCGTCCTAGAGCGACTATTCCTTTATAGGGTCTGATCATTTAAGTTGGAACATTGCAAACTCATAAATGGATAGGGTTTCTTAGGTAAATCTTCAACAGTTGTCTTTCTAATGGTAGCCTGTTGAAACGTACCTCTAGGATTTGAAAATGGTAGGGTTGCATTTACGAGATGAATTAAGTCAGTTAATGAATCATTGACCGAACAACGATAATTAAGACCTATAGGAATAAGAGTTATTCTGGTATTAGTAATTAGCTAAGATTGTCTCAATTCAGGAGAGGAGTAGCTGATCACCCTTCGGTGACTGTTACTGTAAACTTTTGAAGTATCGTTGCAAAAACTAAATCATTTGTTTTATTAGGTTTCTTTAATTGTTTTTTTTTGAATTGATTGGATTATTTTCTGTAATGGGTTAAGACAAAGATAACTAATACGATTAATTGTTTGTTATTTCAGCATGTCTTCCTCAATTATTGCATTGCTTTAAAAAAGAACTATTAATCAGTGTAAATTATGCAATGTGGAAATTGAAACTGAATATGATTCTAGTTATTGTTGATCTACGCTTCGCCTTAATGAAGGAATTTCCTCCTTTCCCTACTCAAAATGCATCTCAGAGTGTTAGAGATGCATATAACCGTTGGACAAAGGCCAATGACAAGGCCCGCGTCTACATCTTGGCTAGTATGTCTGACATACTGAGCAAGAAACATGAGATCATGGTCATTGCACGTCAGATCATGGACTCCCTCAGAGAGATGTTTGGACAATCGTCCATTCAGATCAAACAAGAGACAATTAAATACGTTTATAATACACGTATGAAAGAAGGCCAATCTGTTAGAGAACATGTTCTTGACATGATAGTACACTTCAACGTAGCAGAACGTTCTATATCTTGAAATCTATTCCAAAGAGCTTTCTTCAATTTCGCAGCAATGACGAAATGAATAAGATAGAGTACAACATGGCTACCCTTCTAAAATAGTTGTAAACTTTTAAGTCTCTTAAGGGACAGAAAGAATGAGAGGTAAATGTTGTCCATTCCAAGAGGTATGCTCCTTCATCTTCTGGATTTAAGAAAATTCAAAAGAAGAAAATAGGGAAAGGAAATGGTCCTACTACTGCTGCTGAGGGCAAAGGGTAGGCTAAGGTAGCCATCAAGGGAAAATATTTCCACTGCAATGTGGATGGACATTGGAAAAGAAACTGCCCCAAGTACCTTGCTAAGAAGAAAGAAAAGGAAGGTGATTTACTTGTCTTATAAACATGTTTAGTGGAAAATGACCAAAATGCCTAGATACTTGATTCAGAAGCTTGAGGAGGGTGAGATGACGTTCAAGATTGGAACAAGAGATGTCATTTCAGCTCGTGCAGTGGGAGATGCTAAGTTATTTTTCGAAAATAGATTCATGTTTTTGGAAAACTTGTACATAGTTCCTAAAATCAAGAGGAACTTAATTTCCGTTTCTTGTTTTATTGAACATATGTACTCAATTATTTTTTCTATGAATGAAGCGTTCATTTCTAAGAATGGTTTACATATTTGTTCGACTAAGCTTCAAAAAGAACTTATATGTATTAAGACCTAATGAAGCAAAAGTAGTTTTAAATCATGAGATGTTTAAAACTGCTAATGCTCAAAATAAAGGCAAAGAATTTCTCCAAATAACAATACCTATCTTTGGCATTTAAGATTAGGTCATATTAATCTCGATTAGATCGGGAGATTAGTAAAGAATGGACTTCTAAACGAGTTAGAAGATGATTCGTTACCTACATGTGAATCTTGTCTTGAAGGAAAAATGACTAAAAGATCTTTTACTGGAAAAGGTTATAGAGCCAAAGAGCCTCTAGAACTTATACATTCAGATCTTTGTGGTTCGATGAATGTAAAAGCTAGAGGAGGTAACACTTGTTAACAATAATAATAAAATGCTCTCCCATTGGTGAAGCCTTGTTAACAATAAAGCAACGACAACGGTGAACATTTGCAACGTCGACAACGGTAAGGCAATTCCCATTTTACGCATTTTAATTAATTTATCCTTTGTTCTTGTCTTTTTCCCCATCTTCTGTGACTTTCATGTCAAACTTCTACATACAAAAATCCATCATTTTCACCTACCCTTTTCCCCACCTCCTCATTCCCTTTCTCCACTATTTTCATCTATTTATTATGAAGTTTAGAAGTTGTTGTAGTGGTACTGCTCAGTTATAGAATAATTCGTTGTGGACACCATATGTTTGTTAAAAGTCTTAAAAGAAGCACATACATTGTGAGTAGACTTTTCATTTCTGGCTTCAGTAGTTTAGGCTTGGTCATCACTGAAGTCTTGGCGGACTATCCATGTGGTTTTGGAGTTGTGTTGTTGCTCTTTATTTTCGTGGAATTTTATATCTTTTGCATGTCAATGAATGTGGTTTTGTGATACATGGGATGACTTAATAAATTTATTGTTTGTTGATTATAACAATTTGTCTATTTTCTATATGTTGGGTGGCCACACTTTTTCCTTTTAAGATGAGAAAAATATGTTTGGGATGAAAATCAAGCTTTCTTGTGCTACTTGTACTAAAAACTAACAATAATTTACGTCAATTGGCAACACCATAATATATTGGAATAGGAAATATTGTGTTTGATCATATTTACTGTAAACCCCAAACTCTAAAGAAACTTAAGTCTTTTTGAAAAACTTGGAAGATTGAATGTTGTTTAGAGTTAAGAATAGAAAAAGGGTTCAAATGTCACATACCACCCCACAAGCAACCCTACTCACCATGCGAGACACGATATGACTTTGAGAATCTTTGACCCGTTAAACACCAAAGAAACTCAGCTTGAGTTCCTTAAGCTTTGCTTAATCGCTTAGTAGCTTTTTCTTGACTTGACTTGCAACTAAAAAAAATAACCTTAGGCGATATATAACTTAACACAATGACGAAGTAACCAACTCTTAAACTTTTATTACTTAGGTTAAACGTTTACTACACTCTACAAAACTTAGCAAAATTACATAGGTAACACTTAAACTTAACTATACGTCATGGTAGTCTCTTCTCGCCTAACAACTTCTCACCCTTTCCTTACTTGGTTTTAACGCCTGAAACCTGGAAGGTGAAACATAAATCATAAGTCAAAAAACTTAGTGATGCTTTAAGAAATACCTTTCAGTGAAATACCTTTCATAAACATCATTGTTCAAATCAAAATGCTTAAACATATCCTTTAACATAAACATATCATTTCGCATAAACATCATTTCACATGACTACACATTAGTCATACACCTTTCTTTTGCCAAGGAATTGAATCATTCTCTATGCAAAGACTCATCATATCCCATTTAGACAACTGAGGCCTTTTCATCCACAACATCCGAGAATATTCTGATTTATTCTTTGTTGCTTAGGCCAAAACACAATACACATCTTTTATGCATTGTCCTGCCTCCTTCCACCATGCACACCTTTTATACATGGTTGTCTTTACTCTTTATATGCACATAACAGTTAGATCATTGATATAAAGAAGACTAATGGTTTGAACACTATTTTACAATTATTGGAATCCTATAAAACATACTTTAAAACATAGCATGAACTTTTCATATAAATTTCTTTGAAAACATTTATACGGATTCATCATTTCAAATTAGCAAGACTTAAACCTTTTAAACATAAGAAATGCTTTGAAGAAAAACACTCACACAACTTAGAAATTAAAACTCCTCTTACTACTGATCTCTTTCTTCTCGCGTAGCACTTCAACAACATTTCAACACTTAGCTTTTCTCTTCAATTTTTCAGAGCAACAATACCAAATAATTTGGCTTAAGGCCTCTGATCATATTAGTCTTATATCAGCTTAGTCACCCTTGATCTCTTAATAATTTGCCAACTCCTACTCTTAGTGGTGCATGTAAAAGCTTAGTGTTTAATTTAACCATGCTTAACTTAAACCTCTACATGTCGCTCATTAAGCACTTTTAGGAAATTTCCTTACTTCTTCTTGCCTAGTCTTCAACCTTTGAAAAATTCAGCCGCGTTCTAAGGTTTTCTCGCCTAACTCTTCATCTCGCAATAACCTTCAAACACCTGCTTCTTATCGCCTAACCCATATCAAAATGCCTTTTCTTTAATACTTAGTCAAATTTTAGCCTTTCTTAGGTACGGGTCTCACAATTCTTCCTTTCTTTAGAAATTTTGTCCTAAAAAATTAAATAACAAATACTAACTTTGAACTTTCAAACTACTTTCTTCATTACTTAACTTTTGTAATTACAACCTTACATGGTATGACAAAATGATAAACAAAACTACAAACTTGAACTTTACACTATCTTCTTTTCTTGTTTTTCCTTAAACTCTACATTTACCATTTTTTTTTCATTTGTCTAACGTAAAGCCTTCTCATGTAGGTTGTTGTTGAGCTAAGTGAGATGTCACTGCTGTTTGAGTTGATCTTTCTTCATCTTCTATTAAATTACTTTGGCATTCACTATTGTAATGCCCCTTGTCACCACATTTAGTTTTTAGTTTATTTAGTTTTTAGCTACTGTTTATTAATATTGCAAATAAGTCATACACTTGTTTTATGTGATATGTCAACTTCTTACTATTGGAATTTGTGTCCTAAAACTCATACTTTGTTATTTGATTCAATAAATTTTATTATTGAATATTATAATCTTAAAACCAATAAATTTAGGTCCCGAGGCTATTTTATTGAGTTTGTCAAATACACTTGAACTTTATGTTGAGATATAAACATCGATTAAGTTCAAGTTAATAGCCCAATAGTCTATAGTGTATGAATAAGGTTAGGCACCTTATTCCGGATAAACACTATGGATGTGGCTCGCTCTGTAGTTAGTACAAATGATGTAATCCTGGATCGTTCATGTAGAGACATGGGAGTGGGGGCATCCTATGCAAATGGTTTTGCATAAGACTGGAACCACGAAATAGTCATTTTTTTATAACATCGTAAACTATAAACTGACTATTTCTTTTATGATGACGTAGGTAACTTGATCTTAATCCTGAGCTAACTATGAACTTCTGTTCATTCGGTAATATTCTTAGATCTGCATAGGTAAGGACCATCATTGCTAGCCCAATAAGCCTCTCATTTTAGGGATAAGATCGAGTGGATAACTAGGGACATAGGGTGCAAGGCGGAATTCACTCCTACCCATTTCTAGAATAGTAGATAGGTTGTTCCCTTAAAGACTGAATCCAAGACTTGAACAATGGGCCCCACCTTCTCATTGGCCCGAGAAGGATTCAGGTTTATAGGTTGGACCTTAAACCAATTGTTCAATAGTGGTTCAGTTGGTCTTAAGAAACAAGATGTAATATCGAGAGTAAAACGGTATTTTGACCCAGCCAAGATTACGAACAACCTGTGAATGATTGACTTACTCATCATGATTATATCAAGTGGACAGAAATATATCTATAGTGAGTGGAGTGCAACTAAGAGTCTTTATTGGAATGACTCTTTAGTTAACGAATGTTTATTAAGCTTGGTCTAAAAGAGTTTAGCCAGTTAATCTCGAATCGTTGGAGCCTATGATCTATAGGTCCATTAGGTTCCTCTACTACCTCATATGGATTCAACTAAGAACAAAATGTTGAAGTAACTCGAATTGTTCGAATTAAGATAAGAAAGAGAAACCGACAAATATATAAGATATAAGTCGGTAGAAATAAACTTTAAGCTTTGTGTTTAAATATGATTTAAATAAATATGAATATATGTTCATATTTAAAAATTTAAAAATTTTTGAAATGGTCAAAGTTGTAAAAGTCAACATGTTGACTTTTAACTTTGAACTTTGATTGAATTTATATTCAAATATGATTTGAATTTTAGAGAAATGAATACAAATTCATACTCGAAAGGTTAGAATTAGTCAAAAGGGGACAAATAGTAAAAAGTCAAAAAGTTAACTTTTGACTATGAAAAGTCAAAGTTTGACTTTGACTTAATTGGTCAAATGACCAAAATATTCCTTTGACTAATTTTTCTATTAATTAACGGTTAATGGGAAATGTGGCAAATTATTATGAATTTGAGGCCACTAATTTTATTAAGAATTAATGGATTAATGAGGTGTTGAACATATATGAAATAATTTGCATGTAATTTGCATGAAGATTTCATATAAAACATTTTTCATTACAGAATGAGAAAAGAAGATGTTCTTCTGAAAACCACATAAACGATACACTACCTCTTCTCTAAAAAAGTTTTACTTCTAAAAAACCGAGTCCCACAACTCTGTTCTTGGTCTTGAGCATAGTAGGTCAACTTGGTGGTTGTCCTTGTTCGTGATTATCAGGCCGAGAAGAAAAAGGATAAAAGAAGAAGTTCAGAACAACAAAAAGGTAAGTTCATCGTTTACCTTTTAAGCTCTTCGTTTAGGTCCTTCGCATAGCATGTGCATGTTGCCTTCTAAATCGTTTAGATGCATATAGAGTAAAGCATGATCCTTTATTTCCGTTGCAGCATGTCTTTTGTTATTTTTCCATCACTTACTTCAAAATAATTTCTGCAGGAACTAAAAAGTTTAAGGTGGTTTAAGGAAAAGGAGGATTATAAGTGTCGATGGAGCTCCCAAATTGCAAAAGTGTGGTCGATATAAAGAAACAAGCCACAAAAAATTAACATGTACCAATCCAATTGCATATACCAAGAAGTCGAGTATACAAGATTAGTCGTAAAACAAGACTCTGCAACTAGGAGAGAGTTCTTATGCAATTAGATGTATGAGTCCCTTTGGCCCTTCATCTCGGTGCTTGTTCAACCGAGATGAAGGACAAAAAAACATTCATTTGTTGCTCATCTAGTCGAGATGGAAAGCACATGGCGAAAGTTAAAGGCAACTTCAAACCAAGTGTAAGTGATCTGGGAGGGGGAGTGACAAATTCTGCGAGATGTATGCGAAATGTATGCGAAATATGTGAAAGTTTGGAATGAGCGAGATATGTGTGAGATGTGTGCGAGATGTATGCGAGATATGTGCAACATGATACATAAGTAGCTAAAAGGCTTCCTAAACATGCATAAAAGTTTGGAATGTGCGAGATGTGTGTGGGATATTTGTGAGATGTGTGCGAGATAATACATATGTACTTAAAAGGCTTCCTAAACATGCGTAAAAGCACTCTAAAGGTCTTAAGAGAGGTAGAAATTCAATTTTGGGATACATAGTAAAAGTTTGAAATGTGTGAGATGTGTACGAGATATGTGCGAGGTAAATCATATGTACTTAAAAGGCTTCATAAACATGCGTAAAAGCACTTCGAAGGACTTAAGAGAGGTTAGAAATTTAATTTTGGAACGCATGGTAAAAGTTTGGAATGTGCGAGATGTGTGCGAGATAATTACCATCATAATTTCCTCGAATTCCTTCTTCAGGAGTTGTCCTTAGAATACATACTAACTTTTGATCTTTGGAAGTGAGTTGTACGAATGAATTAAGAGAACCTTATCGTGAAGTTACTTATTTATACTAATTCTTTGCATGAAAATGAATTAACACATGAACCTTACTTAACCTACCTTTTAATTTCCTTAATCCAGCACCTACTCGCCGAAATTTAAGTTTATGTATGGATAAATACTTGGAATCCAACTCCACCGACCTAATAATTATAAAGCTTTCGACCGACATAACCCTAGAGACTTCTTTAAAAAATTTATTTTCTACCTACAACTTCCCACACGATCGTTTTAGCTTTCTATACAATCGTTCAACCTCTTACATGATCATTTTGCTTTCTATATGATCATTTACCCTCTTATACAATTGTTTAGCTTTCTAACATGATCGCTTAGCTTTAACCTTCAAGTGATTGTTTAGCTTCTAACTCGATTGCTTAGCTGATATCCTGATTACTTACATTCCTAACCAATCACTTACTTTTAAACTGATCGCTTAGTCTTCAATTCCTTGACACTTAGCCAAACTTCCTCTTTTCCAAATATCATTACATACTTTTAATGACACATTTGAGTCTCTTTTAATCTTAACTCTAAACAACAGTCACTGTAACGACCCAACTCTTTATACTGAGCTAAGGTTATTACTACTTAAAGGATAATAAAACTTCCTTAAATTAAAATGGAAAATAACTAATTTTCATAATTAAAACCTCAAATACTCTTTAAAATTGTAAATAACTAATGTATGTAAAAATAAATCTCTAAAAAAGAAATTCTAGCTCGGGCCCTATCTAATTTTAAAAGAGTAACCATAAAAAATATACTGAAAAATACTGAAATCAAACTGATAACATAACGGTGGAAGCAAAAGTTTCCCTATGGCATGCCACGGTCACTTCTTGCCATTTGCCAGCTTTCCTCGACCTTTACCTCTTCCTTTGCTTGAAAAATTAAACATTTAAAAGTGAGTATAAAAATATACTCAGTAAGGGACCTACTACTAGTCCCGCTAGGTGTCTGTTAACTTCCTATTAGAGTCCTATAAAGTAGTACCTCTAACTGGCACATTCCCAAACACACGCAAATTGTGATCCAGTACGAACAACTCTGGTCTTCGGTGACCCCAAAGGAACACCTAGGACAAAACCGATCTTCGGTGAACACAAAGAAACACCTAGGACAAATTTTAATCATGAAATTAATATTTCATGCATTAACATTAACATCATCAATCATCATCAACACAACTCAGTCATAACTATCAGTTATCATTATCAACATAAACTCAGACATAACTATCAGTTGTCATCATCAACCATACATCATGTATTTTAGCTAAGTAAATGCATAATATCACATGCAAACCCTTACTTTAGTATGAAGGTCTAGTAGGAGAATCTCTTACCTGGAGATTAGCTTAACCATGTTCTAACAACAATAGTCAAGCTTTCCCAAACAATAAAGTCCTAAACAGTAAGGAAAAATACTAAGTTCAATAACTTAATTAACAGTTGCTCAAGGATCCAAAAAATCCATCTAATTCAACTTACACAAAGTTGAGGTTGAATTTCAATTCAATCTTGATCGGGGAGAAATCAAAGTTCTCAATGCTTCTAATTAGAGCTAACCGAGCCTCCACGAAGAAATAGCCCAAATTAATCCAAAAATAAGTTATTTAGGATCCAAAATTAATATCTCAGGGGTATTATCCAAGACTCATTAAATACTTACTAAAACTTACCAAAAATAGGGGAAAATACCAAAATACAAGTTTGCAGCTTGGCTAAGGGGATTAGCTTGGCTGAAGGTAGAAAATGACTCATAGACAGGTGGCGGCTCGCGTGTGGCTTAGACCCAGCGAATGGCTCACAAACAAGTGGCTCGGAAAGATGCGGCTCAACTAACGTGGACGACTTGGGCGACTTGCACGCGTGGCTCGGATCTGAGGCTGGAAGCGGCTTAGGTGGACTCAACTCGGGCGCTTGCAAATCTGACGATCGGAGATCGATGAGGCTTCATCGACAACTACTGCTCAATGGGATGACGTGCAACAAGAAACAGCTCGATTGACGAACAACGGAGAAGAGAAGCAACTTACGATCGGAGACGAATGGACGAGGCACCGGAGCACGATAGAAACCCAACCCACGACTATGAGTCTTATTCATGCGGCTTGGATGTGCGACGACTTGCGAACGGGAGGGTTGACTTTGATGGCTTCGATCTGACGACAGAGAACGGCGTGTTGCGAAAATTGACGGAAAACCAGAAGCGGCGAAGGAAGGTGGTGGTGGCGATGGCTAAGGTTTGAAGGTTAGGGTTTCTTGAGGAAGGAGATGATGAATAGTGAACGCACGCACTACAAGGCCTATTTAAACAACAACAATAATAATAATAATATAACTATTATTATTTTCCTTTCTTTTTCCTTTTACCTTTCCAAATAAACCAACTCCTTCTCTCTCTTCATTTAAAACAAACCAAATCTCCTTTTTAAACACAAATAATCTCTCTCTTCAATAACTCTTCCCATGAAATCATCACCTTTATCATTTTCACAATTTAATTAATTATAAATACATACATACATACATATATAATTAATTATAATTCCTTCAACTTCATCAAATATAAATCTACCAAGAGTTTCAAATTTCAACTAATTAATTAAATATTATCCCAAAATATCTAATTAATTTTAATTTCTACAAAATCAAATAATTTCAACAATTAATTTGAAGTAACACCCAAAAATTTCAACATGGCCAAAATTAAACTTAAAATAATTAAAATTAAAATTATCCTATTTTGAGACGTTATAGCCACTATACTAAGTTCTTAAAAAAGACTTAGAATCCAGGGTTTACAAGAAACCCATGCTTCGACATCCCAAGGTAAACTAAAGAAAGGCAATGGAAAAGCGTGCTTCGACATTCACTGTTGCCTCATCGACATTCACCGGAGGAGAGGATGGATATGACTTCTGAATGGAGGAGAAAAATCGGAAGTGAGAAATGTCAAGGAGAAGGACCATTGAATTTTTTAAATTTTATTTTAATTAGGTTATGTTTTAGGTTAAGCAGAAGGGAAATTTCATTAAGGGCATAATTGACTTTTTATTGTCAATTTGTCGTAAAACTTAACTTTTTCAAACACAATCCTAAAAATTATCAAACCCTCCAAAATTGGCCTATTTTTTGCAATTTCCTAATTATCTTTACCTAATAATTCAATTTTAGCTTCAAATCTCAAGACAACACCCAAATAATTTAAGATAATTAATAACAATTTCCTAAAAAATTGGGAATAAAAAAATTCACTTATTAATTAAATAACCAATTATTAATTATATAACCAAAACTATATAATTAATAACATTCTCCACCAAATTCTAAAATCTTTAATTAAATATACATATCCATATATAAATATTTAATTAATCCAACACATTATGCCTAAATAAATTCCTTGACTTCCAATTCCAATTAATCTCATACCCATAATAATCTAATCATAAATTATTTAACATAATCAAATAACAAAATTACCTTAATTTTTTTCTGGTGTTACACCTCACTTATACAAATCTCTAATGATAATTACATGTGAATAGGAGTTCATAGTTAGCTTCGGATTAAGATTAAGTTATCTAAATCATCAATAAACAAAATAGTCAGTTTTATACAGTAAGCAGTGTTATGATGTAAAATTGAACATTTCATGGTTTCAATCCTATTTAAACTCTTTAGATAGGATGCTCTCACTTCCATGTCTCTACATAAACGATTCAGGATCACATCATTTGTACTAACTACAAAGCGGGCCACATCCATAGTGTCTCCAGAATAAGGTGTCCAACCTTATTCATATACTATGGACCGTTTAGGCTATATACTGGAATTTGATCCATGTTTAACCCAAAAACTTCGCAATATAGCCTTGGTATCTTAGTTTATTGGATTCAAGATTATAATATTCATTTTCATTAATAAGTCTTCCATTACCATTTTATTGAGTATAATATGATTTTAAATTAAAAACTACTAGTTTGAACATAAATTTCAACAAGCTCAAACAATCAAATAAAATGACAAGAGAGGATCACCTTGTTTGATGCCATGGAACGGGATAATCTTACCCCAAGGCAGACCATTAAAAACAATTAAGAAATTTGCACTAAATATGCACCCATGAATCCAAGACTGCCAAATAGGACTAAAAAGTCTTAAACTTCAAGAACGACATCAAGAAAGTTGCAATTCACAATATTAAAACCTTTCGCCATAAAAGAACGTTGATCAGACCATTAAGTGATGGTGTGAAAGAGATGATTAGTTAGTTCATTAAACAACTTGACATTTAATTAATTGGAAAATTATTTGGAATTTTAATTTTTAAATAAAAACATTTAAACAAAAATAAAATAGCTTAAAATAACAAAATATTATAAAAGAACACTAACATCACTTTCTTCCTCTACCTTTTCTTCTACCTTCCGTTTTACTCATCATCCTTACCTTTTCTAGACCAATCATCAATCAAATCAGTGGCCATAAGAGATGCATCAAGTATTTGTCTATTTTCAACAAAATCAAGTTGATTAGGAGCAATAGTATCTGGAAGAACCTATTTAAAATGATCAGACAACACACGTACAATAATTTTGTAAGCACAAGAAATAAGGTTGATGAGCCTGTAATCCAAGACACGTTTGGCATCAATTTTCTTGGAAATAAGACACATAAGTTTCATTCAGAGACACTCGAATGGAAATCTATAATCTTATTCATAATGTCAGGCTTCAAGGTGGTGCAGAAAAATTAAAAACACTTGAGTAGTCAAACCATCGAAACCAGAGGATTTACTCACCCCCAAGAAGAGAACAACACTATGAACTTCATCTTCAGCGAAAGGCTAAAGAGTCGTAGATTGCTCGATACTAATAGGACTCCAATGAATATTTGTAGGGATAAAGCACTGGTCATTTTTCCTTGTGAATAAATTTGAATAGAGATCACAAAATTCAGATTCAATACTAGTGATATTCAGTAGACGCCACTGGGTGTGATCTTGGGATGTTAAATTCTCTATCTTTTCACAAATCTCATGCCCATATGATATTTGGTCATTTGAAAGCTACCAAGGTCCATTAAGTTATCAAAATGGTGAAGATTGGAATGCAGAGATGTAATTTGAGAGGTAAGCAACTGTTGTATTTTAGCCCAAGAGCGAAGAAAAAACTTAAGTTGCTTCTATTTCATCATAAGTTTGTGACCCAGATGGCCAACAACATGAGTATTAGACAACCATGAATTTACCAATTGTTATTTAAGGTCCTTGACTTGGAGCCACGAATATTTAAAATAGAAAGGACAAGGACCTCAATCATAATTTCCAAATATAAGAGCAAAGGATAATAGTCCAGTAAAACGGTCGACACATTGAGTTTTGAAGGACCAAGCTTGTCGATAACATAATCTGTAATAAAGAAACAGTCAAGCAAGGAGTAATATTGTGGATTTCCTCCATTAGACAAAGTATATAAGCATTGAATAAAGAAATATATCCTGTAATTGACAATCCTTTGATTGTTTGTTTTTTATGGATTGATTAGATTATTTTGTGTAATGGGTTAAGACAAAGATAACTCATACGGTCAATTGTTTGTTATTTCAGCATGTCTTCCTCATTAATTTCACTGTTTAAAAACAAAAAATTAAATGGTAAAAATTATGCAACATGGAAATCAAACCTGAATATGATTCTAGTTATTGATGATCTACGCTTCGTCTTAATGGTGAAATGTTCTCTTTTTCCTACTCGAAATGCATCCCAGATTTTCAGGGATGAATATGACCATTGGACAGAGGCCAACGACAAAGCCCGTGTCTATCTCTTGTTCCGTATGTCTAACATACTAAGCAAGAAATACAAGACAATGGTCATTGCATGTTAGATCATGGACTCCCTCCAAGAGATATTTAAGTGATAGAGAGAAGGAGAGGCAAACATTGCCCATTCCAAAAGATTTCATAAGGGTTCATCCTTTAAAACCAAGTTTGAACCTTCATCCTTTAGGTTTAAGAAAATCAAGAAAAAGAAATAAGAAAAGGGGAAGCATCATGCTGCTAAAGGCAAAGGGAAGGCTAAGGTAGCCGATAAGGGAAAATCTTTCCTCTGCAATGTGAATGGACATTGTAAGAAAAATTACAACAAATACCTCGCTGGGAATAACAATGAAATAGAAGGTAAATATGATTTACTTGTATTAGAAACATGTTTATTAAAAAATGACCAAAATGCCTGGATATTTGATTTAGGAGCCACTAACCATGTTTGTTCTTCTTTATAGGAAACAAGTTCCTTGAAGTAGCTCGAGGAGGGTGCGATGACACTTCAGGTTGGAACAGGAGATCTCATTTTAGGTCACGCAGTGGGAGATGCTAAGTTGTTTTTCAAAAATAAATTCATGTTTTTGGAAAACTTGTACATAGTTCCTAAAATCAAGAGGAACTTAACTTTTGTTTCTTGTCTTATTGAACATATGTACTCAATTAATCTTTCTATGAATGAAGGATTCATTTCTAAGAATGGTGTTCATATTTGTTCAGCTAAGCTCGAAAACAACTTATATGTATTAAGACCTAATGAAGCAAAAGCAGTTTTAAATCATGAGATGTTTTAAACTGCTTACACTCAAAATAAAAGGCAAAGAATTTCTCCAAATAACAATACTTATCTTTGGAATTTAAGATTAGGTCACATTAATCTCGATCGAATTGAAAGATTGGTAGAGAATTGACTTCTAAACGAGTTAGAAGATGATTCATTACCTTCATGTGAATCTTGTCTTGAAGGAAAAATGACTAAAAGACCTTTTATTGGAAAAGGTTATAGAGCCAAAGATCCCCTAGAACTTATACATTCAGACCTCTGTGGTCCAATTAATGTAAAAGCTATAAGAGGTTTTGAGTACTTCATCTCTTTTATAGATGATTATTCAAAGTAAGGTTATTTATACTTAATAGAGCATAAATCTGAAGCTCTTGAAAAGTTCAAGGAGTATAAGGCTAAAGATGAAAATTTATTAAGCAGAAAAATTAAAATACTTCGATCTGATTAAGGTGGAGAGTACATGGATTTGGGATTCCATAACTATATGATAGAACATGAAATCCAATCCTAACTCTCAGCACCTTGTACACCTCAACAAAATGGTGTATCATAAAAGAGAAATAGAACCACGTTAGACATGGTTTCTTCAATGATGAGCTATGCTCAATAGCCTATCTCATTTTAGGGGTATGTAGTAGAGACTGCAATTCACATCTTGAACAATGTTCCCTCGAAGAGTGTTTTTGAGATACCTTTCGAGTTATGGAGAGGGCATAAACATAGTTTAAGTCACTTCAAAATCTGGGGTTGTCCAACATACGTGTTAGTAATAAATCCCAAGAAGTTGGAACCTTCTTCAAGGTTATGCCAATTTGTTGGTTACCCTAAAGAAACGAGAGGTGGTTTATTCATTGATCCACAAGAAAAAAGAGTGTTTGTATCAACAAATGCTACTTTCTTAGAAGAGGGCCACATGAGAGATCATAAACCACGAAGCAAATTAGTATTGAATGAAGCTACTGATGAATCAACAAGGGTTATTGTTGAAGCTAGTCCCTTATCAAGAGTTGATGAAACCAACACATTAAATGAGTTTCATCCTTCTTAATCGTTGAGAATGCCTCGACGCAGCGAGAGGATTGTATCACAACCTAACCGTTACTTGGGTTTAACTGAAACTCAAGTTGTCATACTAGATGATGGTGTTGAGCATTCATTGTCCTATAAACAGGCAATGAATGATGTAGACAAAGACCAATGGGTTAAAGCCATGGACCTTGAAATGTAGTCTATGTACTTCAATTTAGTGTGGGAGCTTGTAGATCTACCAAAAGAAGTAAAACCTATAGGGTGAAAATGGATTTATAAGAGAAACAGAGATTCAGACGAAAAGGTACAGACCTTCAAAGCTAAGCTTGTAGCAAATGGGTATACCCAAAGGGAAGAGGTTGACTTTGAGGAAACTTTTTCCCCTGCTGCTATGGTAAAGTCTATAAGGATTCTCTTGTCTATAGCCACATTTTATGATTATGAAATATGGAAAATGGATGTCAAGACTGCTTTTCTGAATGACAATCTTAAAGAGAGTATCTTCATGTCTCAGCCCAAGGGGTTCATAACCCAAGGTCAGGAGCAAAAAGTTTGCAAGTTGAATAGATCCATTTATGGGTTGAAACAAGAATCCACATCTTGAAACATTAGGTTTAATACTACAACGTTGATGAACCTTGTGTATACAAGAAAAATCAACAAAGGTAAAGTAGCTTTCTTAGTACTTTATTTGGACGATATCCTCCTCATTGAAAATGATGTGAGACACCTGACTGACATTAAAACTTGGTTGGCCACCCAATTCCAAATGAAATATTTGGGAGAAGCACATTATGTTCTTGGGATCCAAATCATAAGGGATCATAAGAACAAAACTCTTGCACTGTCTCGGCAATCTATATTGATAAAATGTTGGTTCAATATTTGATGCAAAACTCTAAGAAGGATTTATTACCTTTCAAGCACGGGGTTCACTTGTCTAAGGAACAACGTCCTAAGACACCTCAAGAAGTTGAGGATATGAGACATATTCCCTATGCCTCAATTGTGGGCAGCTTAGTATATGTTATGCTCTGCACTAGGCCAGACATTTGTTATGTAGTCGGAATAGTAAGTAGGTATCAGTCTAACCCAGGGTTAGACCACTAAACGACGATTAAAATTATTCTCTACCCTAAAACATATCACAGTTCGATTAGCACAACAACCCATCAATATATTTAAACTATGCATAACAATCAAATCGTCTCAGTTCAATCAATAGTGTAAAGCGTCAATGATTTCTGACTACACATAATAGTCAAACTATCTTAGTTAATACATTCCAACTACCATCTCAGTCAATACATTCAAACTTCAATATAAGTCCAGTAGTAGAAATCCTTTACCTTAACTTTACCTAAGCTCTTTAATCAAATTAAAGTCCAACGAACCAAAACCAAGACATAAGATAAGAAAAACAAATACTATCACAAACCAAATCCCTCGTTCAAATCACTCCAATGCGACATCCAACTTGTTGGAAATTTGAGGATTCAAGCTCCAACACCTTCAAGGATATAACGATAATTCAACCAAATTAATCCAACATTTTTACTTAAACAATGGCTATGAAAATAATCACAATTCCATAGATTTCAACCTTACCCCAACTTCAACAGTTCACGGCAAGGCAGAGGTAGCGACGCACAAATCGAGCCAACAACGACGTGAAAATACAGATCTGGGAGGCTTACTATGAAAGGTGAAGTTGGCTTACACTTAAAGCTTGAACAGACTGAGATGCGCGCGGCTTAACGGAACAAAGAGAAAAACCAACGAAAATGGTTGAACTCAGTGATCGTGGCTTCGTCTACGCTTGAATAATGTGTGGCTGACGAAGGTGGATCGAAATGACGAGAAGACGAACATAGATCTGACATGTAGATGAAATGGCAGGATAGGAATGACTCGGCTTTGACGGAATATAAAGTGACTCAGGACGCAACAACTTAGGCTAAATGAGATGTGACAGTGACGAAGCTTCGCATATAGTTGTGAGTAGATGGTCGTCAAAGTTGCTGAACGAAAGAGAAGAAATGAGGAGTTAGGGGAGACGGATTTTCACGAAGATGAAGAAAGGAGAAGGGATGATGACGCACACTTCACGATGGGGTTTTTAAAAAAATAATAATAATAAATATAATAATAATAATAATAATAATAATAATAATAATAATAATAATAATATATTATATTATATTATTATCATTTTCCTTTTTCCTTTCCTTTTTTTTTATAAAATCTTCCTCTTTTCTCACAAAAAATCCAACAATATTAACACCCAAAATTTAAAACTTGAACAAAATACAATTTAGGTTAGAGAAATACCTTAAAATTTTGGGGCATTACATTATGTACTAGGCGATTAAGCAATCAAAGAACCTTGATGCGATATAATTCAAATAACTAGCTTATGATTAAGGTGAGCACCTCTCGGTATCTTTAAATGCCACCCTTGCTCACCTTTGGGGATCCAAATGACTAAGTTGTGTTAAGCAAGATATATCTAAAATGTTTCACTTACAAGACTTATATGGCTTCTTTTTTAAAAGGGTGACAATCTCTCGGTGCCATATACCCACACTTATTCTCCTTTTGGGACACAAATAATGGAAGCTATCTCGCCAAGGTGGAATTTGTCTCCAAACTCCTCCTTGTGTGCATTAGCCATATCCTTGCTACATACCCTTTCAGGTAATTGGCGATAAACACTGGCCATGTGATGTCTATAACTCAGCTAACGCGATAAGAATTATAAGTTAACCTTCTTATCAGAACTTATCATAGATCTTAAACTACAAATAACACAAGGACAGGTGAATAATAAACAGATGATGGATTGAAAAGATATAAATATGCAATGTATTAAATAATATGGGCCTTAGGTCACTGTAGAATATGAACAAATACATTACAATGAAATACATAGAATGGAAAGAATAAAAATGACAATACAAGTTAGAGGAGAATAAGGAAACGGGATCTTTTTCACTCAACCTCAAGCTTTCACTCTTAAACTGACCAGAAAAGATGAAGAAATGCTTTACATATGGTGGAAAAGCTATTCCTTTTCACCACTCTCTAGATTTTAGTCGGTTCACAAACATTTAACTCTTCACAAAGCCAACCTCCATGGACCATTCAAACCCCCCTTTTCTTGATGGAGATGGAGTCCTTTATATAGGCAAATTTAGACAAGAAATCGAATCTTTTGAACATGTCAACGTCAAAAGTTGCCTCTGTATCACGTCACATCATCTCGAACTACCACTTTTGTCTTCTTAAGAACCTCTTCTCGCCTACTGATAAGGTCTTCTCGTGTATTCTTCAAGCGAGTTCCTCTACGATTTGCTAGCTTCTTCTTTTGTTCATAATCATGCATTAAGACACTAAAAATAGGGTGAAACACGCATACATGCTTATATAAATTGTATTTCCGATATTTATGAATTTACAACATAAGCTACGCGTCTTAACACATTTCTTATATATTTTGGTCTCAATAGTCTCTCTAGAAGGCTATAATAACTTGTATTTCTACAAGTTATCAGCATCTTGTAATGGATTCAGAAAACTAACCATGTCCATAGTCCCTCACTACAAAAAATCGGAGCTATGTCGACTCCGAAATAGGCGTCGAGAAAAGGAATGTTGTAAGAAGAAACTTTTCGCGAAGCCATGAAAAAGGTGTCTGCAGTGTGCAGCTCTGGCGACGTTAAACAGATAACGTTAGTAGAGGATGAGGCTTCCAAGATGTCAAGCAAGGAAACGTCGCAAAAATGTTTAATTTAAATAATATTATAGACTTTTTGCATTGCCATGCACGTACACATCGATGTTGCCCCAAGAACTATCGATGTTTCATGCAAGGTGTCGTGATAATCCGACCTTTTGCTGACGTTGCTTTGACCGCATCAGCAAATGTTGAACATTTCAAAAATTCTGGCAACCATTTCACAACGCCAAAATGCATGGCATTGTGAGAGGTCCAACCTTTACTGACGTAAGGTAGTTAACGACGAGGTATATGCCATAAGTGACTACATCGGAAGTTCTTGGAGAATCGACGATGTCGTAAGTGACGATATCGTGAGTGGAGGTTTCTCCCGATATTTTTGGGCTGCATCGAAAGATCCCCTCTCGTTCTAGTTTTTTTATTCATAGAACACAGAAGCAGACGAAGAAAAGAAAAAATAGAAAAGAGAAAAAGAAAAGAGAAGAGAGGAAGTCGTCGTCCGTCGCACCATCATCTGCCACTGTCGTCGTTTCCCACCCACCATCCTCGTGTCGTCATCTATTTGATTCGTCGTCTCTATCGATAAAAATAGTGTATTTTATTCTTTTTTCCGTTTCTAAAAAATATATATTAGATTGTATGTATAAATTGTATATTGTATATTGTATATTGTATGTATAAATTAGATTGTATGTACAAATTGTATATTGTACATTGTATAAATTTTGTATATGTACATTAAGGAATAACGTATATTGTAGATTGTATAAAATTTTGTAGATTGAATAAGTAAATATCTTTGTAATTTAAATTGTAAATTGAAATTGTTAGAGTTTTTTAGTTATAATGTGTATTTAATTGTTTAAAAATCAAATTATACGTGTGAATGAAATTTTAACAATTGTAATATATTAGGGAATAATTATCATTGAAATTGTAATAATAATTATTGAAATTGTGATATTGATAAAAATTTTAAATTTATGATATTGATGAAATTGAAAATTTGAAACTTTTTATTGATGTGTTGTGGCTATCCTATCGTTATGGTAGTCTATAGTTTATTATTTGTGAACACGAGTTGTATGTTATAAGTAAGAGAGCGTTTGTTTAGTTAGAATTATGTTTGTCCTTAGTGCAAGATAATTACCTGTATTTATGTTCTTGGTCTTTAACGATGGACAAAAGTTGGATGAACATTAGGAATAAGTTACGGGTTAAGTATAGAGAGACTTTTCAAATTCTTAGACGTTGCAAAGCATCACGTCGATGAGTATGGACGGATAAGGTGTCCATGCAAGATATGTATAAACTCTAATTGGGATTCATTAGGGGGTGTGGAGACACATTTATTAACAATTGGAATGTAGCCTTCTTACACAAAATGGGTGTATCACGGAGAGCCAGTGAACTTGTATAGAGGTATAAAGATTTGATGAAGCAATTAGTAGTGACTCTTTCCATGAAGGAACTAGTAGTAATCTGTTTTTTGAAGATAATGAAATGTTGGGAATGCTACATGATTTACAAGCTCCAATCGAACATGAAGAAGAAATAGCAGAGGAAGGTTTAGAAAATGACATGTTGTTCAATAGTGATGTAGAAGATAAGACGATAAATATATTTCAGGAGTTATTAAACCAAGCTCATCGTGAGCTATACCCCGGTTGTTCCAAATTTTCATCCCTAAACTTTTTAGTTACATTAATGCACGTCAAGATTCTTAATGGTTGGAGTAACTAGTTGTTCGACATGTTATTACAACTATTGAAACGTGTGTTTCATATGTGTAGTACTACTATCCCTAGATCTTTCTATAGAGAGAAACGAAAGTTGCATGACTTAGGCTTGGGATACAAGACTATTCATGCATGTAAGTATGATTGTGTGTTGTATTGGAAGGAGTTCACCGATTTGACACATTGTCTAACTTGTAGTGAATCTAAGTATAAGGCTAGTCCTATCAGAGGGGAAAAAATTCTGCATAAGGTATTGCGGCACTTTCTGTTGATACCAAGATTATAGAGATTGTTTGTATCACAAGAGGGCTCGTCTAAAATGAGAAGGCATAAGGATAAATAAGTTGAAATGAATGACATGTTGAGACATCCAGCTGATGTAGAGGGATGGCAGCATTTTGATTATGAATTTTCTGAGTTCGCCTCAAATCCACAAAACATTTGTTTGGGATTAGCTTCTGATGGGTTCAATCCTTTTGGGCATATGTGTACCGCCTACAGTATATGGTCTATGGTATTCATTCCTTACAATTTACCACCTTGGAAATGCATGAAAGGGTCCAACTTCTTCATGTCATTGCTAATACCCGATCCAAGATCTCCTTGTAGGGAAATTGATGTTTACCTCTAACCATTAATTGAGGAGTTAAAACAATTATGAAGTCTCGGTGTTTGTACGTATGATTCTCTTATAGGCGTTAGTCTTTTCAGTTGTACGCAGCTTTGTTATGGATTATAAATGACTTTCTGCCGTATGGTGATTTATCCGAATGAAGTACAAAAGAGTATCAAGTATGTTCCATCTGCATGAGAGATAAATCGTCATTCGAGATAAAAGGAAAAATAGTTTAAGAGTGATACTGGCTTTATCTTTTAGATAATCATGTTTGGTGTAGAAGTAAGTTAAATGATGGAAGTATAAAGCGTATGCCTCCTCTAATTGTTCTAAATGGGCACGATATCTTGGAACAAGTAGATTTCCTTGAGTTTCCAGTGATGAGTAAACATCCATCACTGAAAGATTAAAAAAAAAAAAGAACTCTTCATTGGACGAAAGAAATATCTTCTTCGATCTGTGTTACTAGCCAAGTCTACTAATACGTCATAAATTGGATGTAATGCATATTGAAAAGAACGTTTGTGACAACTTGGTAGGTACAGTGTTGAATATTGAAGGGAAAACAAAGGATACAACAAATGCTCAGTTGGACCTCTAAGATTTAAAAATAAGAAAAGATCTACACCTAATAGAAGTCAATAACAGATTAGTGAAGCCTCATGCAAGTTACACGTTGACTAGTAGCAAACGAGTTATGTTTTGTAACTTCTTGAAATCAGTTAAGTTTTCCAATGGGTTTATTTCTAATATTTCACAATGTGTGAATAAGAAAAACAGGAAAATATCAAGTCTTAAGACCCACGATTGTCACGTTTTGCTACATCGACTTCTACCTGTTGGTATTCGAATACACATATCGAAAAATGTGTACAACACTGTTACTGAGCTTTAAGGTTTTTTCCACGACCTGTGCGCGAGGATGATAAGAGTAAGTGATTTGGATCGGTTGCAAACATATATCATTATCATACTTTACAAACTGGAAAGAATATTTCCACCTGCTTTTTTCAACATAATGGCACATTCTGTTGTTCACTTACCGTATGAAGCAAAGGACCTGGTCTGGTTAATTATAGTTGGATGTATAAAATTGAGAGAAGCCTACGCATGCTAAAGTAATACATCCGAAACAAAGCACGTCCTGAAGGGTCTTTTTTCGAAGCATATACCATGAATGAATTAAATACTTTCTGTTCGAGATATTGGAGTGGGATTGAAACTCGATTTTCTCGGGATGAACGAAATGATGATAGCATTCTTGAGGACGAGATAGTTGGTGAGTTTGAAGAGTTTATGCATAAGGTACAACCATTAGGTGCGGGAAGTTCAAGATATCTATCACAAGAAGAGAAGCGTCAAATCTATTAGTACATCTTGAACAATGTAAATGAAATTGCGGAGTACCGCAAGTACGTACTTTCAACTCTAAATACTTCATAGCACTTTTGTTTTCTTAAGTTATAATCATCACAAACTCACAACAATAAACTTTAGGAAACACTTGAAGTTGATACATCATCAGGCAAGCAGCAATCGACTTATTCAAAAGACATCAACGGACATTTTCTGATAGGTTTAAAGATCAGGTATATATGTGAAGTACATAGATCCATTTAGAATTTCCCTAGGCTTATTTTAGACTTATATATTCATTAACAAAACAATTTCAGGTCATCGAAACGTGTGAGAGGGACAACCTTTAGCATGATTTCTTCTCACTTGATATAGGACCTTCACTTGACGTTCGATCCTACACGGGATGCATCAGGGGTGGGATATGATTTCACAGGATAAATCTTGATTTACGACGCACAACACAAAATAGTGGAGTCGTGGTAGTCGAAAGCAGTGTGAGTAGAAGCAACAACAATAATTTTTACGGTGTATTAGATGAGGTTCTTTCCATGGAATATTTGATGGATGTCGTGTTTCGCTATTGAAGTATAGATGATTTGACACAGACAAGAACAAAAATCATAGAACACACGTAAAATTAGGGTACAGGTCTATCAACACATCCCGTTTTTTGTTTTCTGAAGAATCAGTCATTCTTGCAATCCAAGAACATAAAGTTTTTTACATCGTCGACCTAAAAAATGGTGCCAATTGGAAGGTTGTTCAGGTGGCCTAAAATAAGCGTATATGAGACGTACCCGAAGTGGATGATGTTGAGGATCAACAACTAAATGTACCTGAAATTGTTGTCGGTCATCATGTCGTTGATCATGTTGAGAATGACACCCTATACAGAGTCGACATTGATCATATAGTGGTGGAAAGACCGATTGTGCGTCATGTTGTTGATAGTTTTATAAACGATGATGATGGACAATTATCCATTCAAAGCGGATCAAGTGATGATGAAGAACAATAAATGACGAATCACGTATTAATAGTTTTTTTCATTTTTTTATATATTCAGTCTCAAGTACCCTCATATGTTTAATTAATTTTGGTATATATGTTTACAGGTACTATGTCTAACTTCGCCGTTGGTTTCAATGAGAGAAATGATCTATTCGATTTTAATGTTGAGGAGTTCAATACCATTCCAGGCACGTCATTGGTTGGCGACGCATTTGGTTAGTCACCATTACATAAACAATTATTTATGTATAAGTCTTTTGTTATGTTTCTAAAATTATTCTGCTTTCCTAGATGCCTCTTAACCTGCTGCCCTCACTTCTAGGAGATAAGAGCACTCTAGGAACCTGGAGTTGGATAGATATGTTACACAAAATGAGAGGATCCCCATATCTAGCGCTCTAGGCTAGGACAAGCCTATCTCGCCATACGCTGTTTGTTTTATCAATACTATCGGCATGTTAACATGAGACACGTTTTTCAGTCCACTTCCTTAAGTGGGTTAATGTGATATCGGAGTACATCGAGATCGTTAAAGGCAGTTTACAGGTATTTTTTTAAATCGTCCGTACATATATGTTACCTATATGTATATACGTGGACTCAATCCTAATCCATGTGTACTTTTCTTTTACAGCAATGGTCCGTGCTAGATTTCATTAATCCAACACTTACTTGATTTGTTGAGCATGAAATGCTCACTGTATGGAAGGAGTTCAGGGGTCAGAACCACCGCCATTTCAAGAAGTTCGATGATTCTGAATGGGCTTGTGCCAACCCACCCCTAAATTGAGGAATCAAGTGCAAGATTGGCATTTCCTCTACGACCACTGCCTCACTCGACAATTTCAGGTGATTTATAACTTTTAATGTTCTCAAATGGTACTTCATTTTTAATATTTTGATTGTTTGTATGTAGAAGCAATCATCGAAAAATAGGGCTTCTAGAGCGAAGCAGCCCTACAACCACAGCAGCGCCACCAAGTCATTTTTACAACAACAACATGCTCGCTGAACAACAGGGTCATTCAATCGACCATGTGGAGTTATTCAAGAAAACACACGCTCGGGGTGGCCAGTTCATTTCGCAAGCGATGGTGGATGCGCATATAAGTTTATAAGCTGTCATTTGTCTTGTTTCATATAACAGTTAATTTAC
This sequence comes from Cucumis melo, assembly GCF_025177605.1. Lineage (NCBI taxonomy): Eukaryota > Viridiplantae > Streptophyta > Magnoliopsida > Cucurbitales > Cucurbitaceae > Cucumis > Cucumis melo. The sequence goes on along the minus strand of NC_066857.1, from coordinate 13,716,307 downwards.
ATGTTTTACTTAATTAACAAAAATTTTACTTCCAAAATAAAATGTTGGAACTCCAGTCCCAGTCTACCCTAGAGGATTCTTAACCACTCTTTGGAGACAAGATATGCGTGACCGTTTTGGATAGACGACTGAGCTAATCAAAAGGTCTTCGTTGGGGACCCAAGCCAAAGCCCCGACAAGCTATTGGCAGTTCTTCATCTACATCTGTCGAGCGAAAGCTGGCCTATGCCAGAGAGGTTAACGAGCTAAGAATTCATCTTGAGGTAGAAGAAGAGGAGAGTAACAGGAAGCATGAAGAAAGTGCTCGCTTGATAGAAGCACAAGCTTGGCAGATGGAAGAAATGAGGAAAATGATTGAAGAACTCTCCCGGGCTTCAAGAGGACCTTGATTTCATTTTGGTACGAAATTTTCAACTTTTACGTTCTTTAATTTCATATTATTGGTGATATATATTTAATTTTAATTTTGTGTCATTGTAGGTTTAAAGATTGGGGAACTTTCATGGGACATCAGCGCTTAAATTATTTATTTTTAGTTTTAAGTTTTTAATTTTCGTTATGTACGTAATTTCTAAGCTATGAAAGTATATTTTTGAATTGTTTTTAATATAAACTTGTTTTATATTTTATTAAATTTACATTAATTTTTTTAGTATTTGAATGAATTTAAATTGAATTTTATTTTGATTTCAAAAAAAATTAAAATTAAATTAAAAAATTAAAAATATTATAATAAAGTTTTCGCAACGCACCTTATGCATCGTAAATGGCTTTTCTGCCGACGCAGAGTCATCAGAAGGTCTGTCAATGTCGCATCGATGGTTCATGTATGCCAACGTACTTAACAACGTCAGAAATAACCTATTTACGATATCGTTACCAAACGTCGACAATTCTCCACTGCCAACATGTTGACCATATCGACGAATAGTGCGTCGGCAGTAACCCTTTGCTGACATCATCTCGTTTGCACGTCGGGAGTGCCTCTCATAACGCAACTCTCACAACACTCTTACCGACATCCGTTTCTACGTTGGCGTAGCCTCTCTTGATGCAGCCATGGCTTCTACTAAGACATCTCTGCGTCGGCGACCCTCTTCTTCTTGTAGTGTCTCAACATCAGTTATTAATGACGTTAGACCTATTAATGAATGACTACAAGAGGCTACAACAAACACCCTATGACACTAGGCATAATTAGGCAGCTAGCATACTTCTGCATGATCCATGAGTCTGACCTAGTCTGTCGTCATAGTATTAGAATGGACAGAATATGGCTTTCCATTATATGCCACCTACTTAGGACCACCACTAGATTAGCATCGATGGAAATTGTCGATGTTGAGAAGATAGTCGTCGTGTTACTACACGTACTAGCACATGATGTAAAGAACCGAGTGATTCAAAGGGAGTTAAATGTGGTCCGACGAGACAATTTTACAACATTTCAACATAGTTTTGTTGGCAATGCTACGTCTTCATCACAACTTGTTGAAAAAACCACAACCAGTAACAAATGCATGCATAGATCCCTGACGGAGCTTGTTGGAGGTTGGATTTCTGTATATAGTCGATACTTCAATTACTCACAATTGCAATATGCTGATTCACTGTTTTTGTACAATGCATAATTACCTTGGTGCATTAGACGGCACATACATAAAGGTAAACATGATGGCAACTAATAGCCTAAATGTGTGACACAAAAGGAGATTTTGTGTTCGTCTTAGCCTACTGGAAAGGATCCTCAGCCAACTTGTGCATCCTTCAAGATGTTATTTCAAGACCAAACAGCCTGAAGGTTTCGAATGGTAACTACGTTCACATACTTCCTTTGAACAATATTATAACATTCATTAATTACGTCATTTAAAACGTTCAATATACTAACAATCTATGACTACCTATGCAACGCGGGGTACCCTAATGCTGAGGGTTATCTGGCTCCTTACAGAGGATAAAGATACCACCTATAGGTGTGGCATGGACTGGAAAATGCACCTACAACAACGAAAGAGTTCTTCAACATGAAACATTCTTCTACACAGAATTTTATTGAAAGAGCTTTCAATTTGTTGAAAGGATTGATGGACAATCCTTTGAGGAAAGTCTCACTACCTGGTCCAAGTTCAATATCGCACGATACTGGCATGTTGTCTACTCTACAACCTCATCAATAGAGAGATGATGAATGCCGATATACTAGAGGATATCGATGAGGGTGACTCGACCTACGCAACAACTACAAGCGACAACATTCACTATATTAAGACCTCGAACGAATGGAGTTAATGGAGGGATGATCTGGCCAAAGAAATGTTCAGTCAATGTGAGTTGCATAATCAGTAGTACCCCTAGTGTAATAGTAGTATCGTTTTACATTAATTTGTTAAATATGGTTAGTTTACTTCTTTTAAATACGTTTTTAAAAATGTTTCTGAATGTATCTGTGTACCTTCGAAATCAATGAAACACTGATAAATCACTTAAAGCACAATGTATTATTTGATGCATTTATGACTTACGTAACTCATTTGATTACCATGTTTACGTTTATTTTCTAGTATGGCAAGTTCATCATGGGCCTCTAATCACTTGTGGGCAAAAGAGGAGGAGTCCACCCTAGTTGAGTGGTTGGTAGAGTTGGTCTCCACCAGTGGCTGGAAGTCGGACAATGGGACCTTTAGACCTGGGTACCTGGCACATCTCCAGAGAATGATGGCGGAAAAGGTACTAGGATGTAACATCAAAGGTTCCCAGACTATTGATTGTCAGATAAAGACCCTGAAGAGAACGTTTCAAGACATAGCAGAAATATGCAGGGCATCTTACAGTGGGTTTGGCTGGAACAATGAAGTTAAGTGCATCATCGCTGAGAAGGAATAATTCGACACTTGGGTGAAGGTAGGTTATTCATTTTGTCATTCGTATTTGATTATTATAGAAAAAAATGACAATTTATTCAAAAAAATTCACAGAATCATCATGCCACCAAGGGCTTTCTAAACAATCTCTTCCTCTATTACAACAACCTATGCTATGTGTTTGGAAAATATCGTGTTACGGGATGCACGCATAGAGACATTCACCGATATCGGGTCGAATGTGCTTAGAGAGTACTGAGGATTTCCTGCTGATGATGGAAACGATATGGAGATCCCTATGATGTATAGTCAGGGATTAGACATGTCACCTGACGACATCATGGACACACGACTTGGTCGCTCAAGTGAGGGTAGGACTGGTTCAAGCGGATCCAAGAGGAAGTAGGGAGGCCAAACGGCTGAAACTATGGAAATCATTCGCAATGCAATGGAATATGTGAAAGAGCAATTGAAGGCCATCGTAGAATGTTTGAATTTACAACGTCAAGATAAGAGCACCTTTTGTGCAGAAGTCGTGATACAGTTGTAGGGAAACCCACAGTTGAGTATCCGCGATAGGGTGCGTCTAATGCGGATAATAATGCGCAATGTCGACGACATGAAAGCATTCTTGAAGGTACCCAACAAGCTTAAATTGGACTACTCCACAATCATTTTCGAAGATAATGCTTAAGTGATTGTCCATTTCCTTCGTTTGTCTCGTCTGTTTGTTGCTTCAACTGCCTCAATTTATTTTTTGTAATTTTGACATCTATTGTAAAAAGCTATTGTATGAATGATTTGTTGTATTATCGAAGTTATGTTTGGGGAAATGCATATTTGAAATGTCTTTTGCATTGCTTTACTACCACATTTACGAATAGTATCGGTGTATGCTTCAATTAGGATGAATTACAATAACCTAATTTAATGATGTAAGCGGTATGTCGAGAAAGGTCGAAGTTTCATGGAGTAAGAACCGTATGTAAGCAATTTTAATAATAGTGATTTGTGTTTACATGTTTTCAATTATATGTGTACGCCAAGAAAAAAATGGTGAAACCTAACGATTTAATAACAAATTCATGGAATGAATGTCGTAATTAAGAAAATTAAGAAAAATAATTTTAAGAAAAATATTGCTTCTAGTGACAAATATATATGCATGGAAAAATAAATTAGTGCAAACACAAGATTAGAGCTTAAATTAGATTAGTGCAAACACAAGATCGCATCTTAAATTATTGATATGAAAGTTCAAATTAGGAAGCTTACTTAATTTGATGTACAATATATATGCATGAAAAAAAATCATGAAACATCACAATTGATGTTAAATTTATTGAATGAATATCATAATCAAAATTATTTAATAAAATCAATTTATGAAAATTGTGTATTGGATCTATAATATATATTTTAGAAAAAAAATAGTGAAAAACTCAAGTTGTGATAGTATGCATTCCAAACACAGTTTATAATATCACACATTTCTCAACCCAAACACAAACTATTATAACACACACTATGATAGTCTCCGCCCCAAACGCAAACTATCAAAACATATTATGATAGTCTACGCCCCAAACATAAACTATCATAACACAGACTATCATACTCCCTCCCCTAAATGCAGACTATCATACTCATTTCCAGACGTAAACTACCATAACACTAGGACTATTATAATATTAGAACTATCATAAATCATTCATTGCCCCAAACACTCCCTTAGAAAACTACTCTTTTTGAAGTTATGGAAACCTCCCTAACAAGCCAATGAGATTTTAGCTTTTAATAAGAAAAGATATAAATAAATAATATAAGAGATATTTTTTAATATGATAAAATAAACTAAAATATTTACAACATATAGCAAAATTTTAGATTTATTAATGATAGACATTGATAGACTTCTATTACTATCTATCAATATGACTGGTAGAAGCATATCAGTGTCTATCAATATTTATCATTGATAGAACCTGACATTTTATTATATTTTGTAAATATTTTGTCAAATTTGTCATTTTTTATAATTCTCCAGAACATAATAGCATTTTAGACTGACGACACTTTCATAAAATGAATTTTCTTTTAGGATTTCCTACACGTGCACGAATTATGGACAAATGTCAAGACGATCTTAGTTGAGAAGGATGGTGAAGAAGCACTATCAAGACTAAAAAAAATGTGTTATTTTCAAAAGGTAAAAACTTAGACAATTTTTCATGATTAAGTCTAAAAAACTATTCATTATATTTCTAAATACGTGTAGGGATATTTTCAACCTTGGTTGGAATGGAATTTGGTGAAAAAGAACACAAGAAGGATAAAAAGGGAAGAAGAACATCAAAAACAAATCTTCGATGTAGGTGTCGTATAGTTGTAGGAATTTAAGAATTTCAGAGGAGAGTGGGCACGAATCACTACCCGTGGATTCTCATTCTACCCAACTCCCATGTTCCCCAGATTCAATTCCCATTTATTATTCTCCTCCTTCATCATCCCCCTTTGTTAATCGCCATGAAAAGGTACTCTAAATTCCGATTCCTCAATTTCTCCCCTCCCCCTTTTCATTGTTTTCTTTCAATTTCGTCTCTTTTTCGAATCACTTTTTTTTTTTATTCATGTTTCTCCCATAACTCAGGTTCTGAAACTATCTTTAAGGCTGAATTTTTTCCGATATTTGAATCCGAGGCTTTTACAAGTCTGAATTGATTCATTCGTTCATTGATTCATTGGTTTTGTTGCCATGTCTTTCCGTAGACGGACTTTGCTCAAGGTTATCGTTCTCGGTGATAGTGGGTAAGTGTAATTTATCTTCTACGTTTCCTCTGTTGCTTACTTGTGTGTGTGTGTGTGTGTGTGTTTGTGTGTGTGGTTTTGTTGATTTTTTATATGGGTTTTCAATGATGTTTGATCTTTATTTCAGGGTTGGTAAGACGTCGTTGATGAACCAGTATCCTTCTTAAAATTGGTTGTTGACAATGATATTGATCTGTGTTCTGAGTATGTGATCTTGGAATTCACGGTTGACTTCTCTTTATTTGCCCCTTTATCAATGTCATCCGGAATTTGTATGCCTTTTGTTTCAGTTTATGTGGAATTCCGGGAAGAAGATTGTTTTGTTAAATTTTTTACTTGGTGAGAGGTGTGAATAATTTGTTTTTTTTTTCCAACCTAAGACTTATATTCTCTTTTTCTTTCTTCTTCAAATAAAATTAGGATTTCATGTTGTTTGACCATTTTGTTTGCTATTTTTTTCGTATGTCTCTAATACGTTATTTATGAGATTTTGACCCATTAGAAATCGATATTGAGTAATCATTGCCATTGAACTGGAATATGGATCATTGACTAGCTAATCAGATATGTGCACAAGAAGTTCAGTCAGCAATATAAAGCTACAATTGGTGCAGATTTTGTCACAAAGGAACTTCAAATTGACGACAGGCTTGTTACGCTTCAAGTGCGTCTACTACTTAACATTGTTTACATTTCAATGCTGTGTGTTGATTTTGGAACTATCAATGTGCTCATGTTTATGCTAAATCATTGATATTTGTATTGCTAGATATGGGATACAGCTGGACAAGAAAGATTCCAAAGTCTCGGAGTTGCATTCTACAGAGGGGCAGATTGTTGCGTTCTAGTCTATGATGTTAACGTGATGAAGTCATTTGACACACTTGACAATTGGCACGATGAGTTTCTCAGACAGGTAAATCAATTCAGTTCTTTGAGTTTTCAAGCTGTCTGCGATGTTGTGGTTATTGTTGAGCTTGCTTATCATTACTCTATTACTTGGATCTTTTACAGCTGCCGAGGAAGAATTATTTGTTTATTTTGCATGATTTTCTATTTTTTATGTACGAGACTTTCCTGTGAATGATCGAATGCCACTGGAATTTGTTCAGTCTTGTCTCGTAAGTTTAGGCATGCAGTTTTTCCTTTCATGTCGTTATTTGGGAAACTGTTCCTACATTAATGGTCCAAGGGGCTTTTTGGTCATTAGGAAAGATTGCATGTATAGGAATGACTGGTTCATTTAGCTTGATCTATTAGTTTACTTGTCATTTAAAATTTGCTTCATTTCCTTGGCTTTATTTGTTTTGACTGGTTTTTGATTGTTGTTTTAGGTATTAGTTTAATAAGGTAGCATATGACCGCTGTTCCTTTAAGCTTTGTCTAAAACACCTTCAGAGAAATTTTGTGGATTAAAATGGTACCTTAAGTTGAGGGGATCTACTGCCTTGGAGGTCATTTGTGCCTGGCTTGAAGATAATTGTTTTGGCCTTTGATGTAGTAGTTTTTTCCTTCGCTGGTGTTATCTGTTTTTTACCTCTGCAACATCCCTGGCTTGTCATCTTTTCCTTCTCCTTATTGAAAAATTGCTGTTTTATCTGCACTACTCTGCTATTCTGGATTTAGTGTTTTGTGTCGCTGAGGTAATCACATTGAAGTTTATGAAGATTGTGATTAAAATACAATTGTGGACAATGATGTCGCAGCAAACAGATTTAATCCCGCAAAAGATACTGAAGGCATTTTTGTGCATAAGAAAAACAAAAGAATGATACTAGTACACCCATGCTCTCTTTGCTTTCTTCATGTGTGTAATATGTCTGCAAGTCTGAGTGTGTTTATTTGGACTTGCTGATCTTTTTTTCATTTTTGAGGCTCAATTGCTTCCAATTTTTGGATGACGTCTTAATATTACTATTTTGACCTTATGTCTTTCAGGCAAACCCACCAGACCCTAGGACGTTTCCATTTATATTGCTTGGAAATAAGATCGACATTGATGGTGGAAACAGTAGAGTGGTAAGGAATAAGGATGTCTAGACCTGGCCGAGCTGAATTTTGCCTTTTCTTCTCATGTTGAACTGATTTTAATTTCTGTAGGTCTCTGAGAAGAAAGCTAGGGAATGGTGTGCTTCAAAAGAAAATATTCCTTACTTCGAGACATCAGCTAAAGAGGACTACAATGTCGATGCTGCTTTTTTATGCATTGCCAAGACTGCATTAGCCAATGAACATGAGCAGGATATGTAAGTTTTTGAAATGTGAATTTTGTCTTTTAATGTTCTCGCAAGAACAATCTTTCCAGAAATTCTTTTTGAAATAGTTTTTCAAATGACCTCTTGGTGTTATGTCAGACAGACATACATGATATAGACACACTTGCATGACACTCCGTTGGTAACTTGGTATTTAGGTAAAAATAAGAGGGAAAAAATTTGGTTTTCAATGCCCATGAGAGATGTTGAGCAATCTCCAAAACAGTTTAAAGTTTGTCTTGATAAAGTAGAGTTGATTAAATATGAAACATTCTCTCAAGGTGTCATGTTTCTTATGGGGAGACAAGATGGTCCATAGCTAGTTTAGTTGGTTTTTATCCTTGGGACTTGGGACAACTTCCTATTTTAAGATGTGATCAAACATTTTTTTGTTCGATATGTGAATATATTTAAATTTCCAATTTATTTTGGGTGGTAACAAATGAGTGAGGACATTGTAATTTGTAATATGTCAAAACCCTAGTTTGCCTCTTTAGCATACATTTATCTTGATCCATGAACGCATATTTATAGTGGCAGTGTGTCAGCAATTACAAGTCTATACTGATCATAAAATTGCTAATCCGTTCAAAATTAGAAATGCACGGAATCTATCCTTATATATTCCATTTCTTCAACCTTCACTTTGTCTCGTACGAGTTCTTTTGGATAACTTGATGTAATTGGTTGATGTTATGCGGTTAGATGGTTAAATGAAATTAGTCGAAATGTGTCCAAGCTAATTTTCTTCCATATGGCTATTGGCATTATGTGTAAGAATCAAGATAATAGAACTGAATTTGCCGAAGTACTTTTTAGTCTGTTCCATCATTATTTCCATTTTACCAGTTGATTGTGTGTATTTTTCTTCAGAGTTCTTACATTTTTTGTTGTTATCATTGCTGCAATATATTCGTGTGCATGTTTTAGCTTTGGGTAGTGTCCTTCCATTTGTAATATTTATGATGTTGTGTCCTTCCATTTGTAATATTTATGATGTTGTGTCCTTCCATTTGTAATATTTATGATGTTGTCTATCTTGTTTCCATTACAAGACTAATACGAACTCCTTACCGTTCTAAAATGCGATTGCAGATATTTCCAAGGAATCCCTGAAACCGTCGTGGAGACTGAGCAACGAGGTGGCTGTGCATGCTGAACCCAGAAAGTGAGACTCGGGGGCTACAGAACTCATCCTTTTGGTTCCAATTCTTATACATTTTTGCTGGCTTTGTCATCCATAACTAATCTTTCATTTCAGACCTTTTATTCCATTACCTAACCGCCTAGACTTGAATTCCTCGTCTTCCTTTTCTTGAGGTAAGAAGTTTGTGGGATGTCATGAGTCTGTAGGATCCATTATTTCAAGGATTCTCACCATCACAGTCTTCCTGAGTCGATAGTTTCTGCTTCTGCCCATCTGAATTTCTTCTTATGTTCAGGACCTTTCTTATTATGTTTTTTTTTTTTCTTTATTTCTTTTTGGCGGCTTCCTGTTTGATTCGAACTCATTTTTGTGGAACTGAGAATGGACAAATTGGTTCTTTTTTCTTTAACCTTGATTTATTGTATAATACCATTATGTAGTTCATGTCTTGGTGGATAAACTAAGCTATTGTTAGAATGGATATCATTGTGTGCTACACATTTTTGTAAAAATTTGGAAGAAAAGTGGCTTATTTAAGGGGAAAAATGTTTTCAGGTTGCAACTGAAAACCTTCGAGGAACAACTTTTAAAGCTGTTTCTATTTGAATTTTGAAAAATATCTAACACAAATCCTTCATGATTTACCCTTCCTAGAGGGGTGTTACTTTATTTTGGTTACTGAATTTTTAAAATGAAAATGTAGTTTTTTCATTGTAAAAATTATTTATTAAATTCCATTAATCATAAGATTCATAACTTATAATCAATATATTCTTTCTTAAGCGATAAAGTATAAGGTGTTTTTTTTTTTTTTTTCTTTTTTTCTGATTCTGAAAATAACTTTGTCAATTTGGCATCTCATAATAGGTGTTCCTTTCAATGTAATATTGTGGGGGGAAAAGGACGAGAAATATGATTGTCTAGGTTTTAAATACTGCTTTGTAGCATATCCTTACCAATTTATATCATTCTTTTCAAAAGGATCATTTTCAAAATAGTAAAATGAACAAAAATAGGTATGAAACCCATGATTATGTTTTGTAAACTTTTTCAACAGTTTTATCATTTTCTATAATTTTCTTTTTTAAAATAGTCAATATACAAGAAAATACTAATTAATATGATAGTGTTTTTGAGATTTTTAAAACTAAATAACCTAAGTTTTTAATTAAAAGTAGGGGTATAAGAATATTTCAACAACCGAGACTACCCAACTCATATTATATAAGTTGGGTTGGGTCGGTTTAGAATGTTGTTGAAAATTTTGATTTTTTTCGGGTTGGATGGGGTCTCTGGTTGGAGTGTTGAAAAATTTGGATCAACCCAACCCAATTCAAATTAATATAATATATATTTATTTATTTAATAAAAGTTGAACAATCTTACAAGATTTGAGAAGTTTTTTTTTACTGAACTTGATACGAAAGATATTTGATTTATGCTTAATGATTTCCATTTACAAACATTAAAATTTAGAAACAAAAAGTAATAATAATACAATCCGACAACCCAATCTAGTCAAATTCAACCCATATATTTACGGGTTTGGTTGGAAACTTAATTTGGATTATTCGAGTTAGCAACCCAACCAATACGAAAATATGAATTGGGTTGAGAATGGCTTCTAACCCAACCCGTTTAAATCCCATTACGAAAGAATTGAGTAAAAAAAAAAAAAAAAAGAGAGACCATCTCCCCTTGATTTAACTTGGAAAGTATTTTAACTTCCGTGGGGGGGAGGGGGGAACTGTATAAACGATTATTTATGAAGACGTGCGGATTTAAAGAACCACATTGAGTAGTTTTTTCTCACACACTAAGATTTACACTAAACTGGGTATGGAAAACTTACTTGAAGAGACAATGATACAACATGATCCCCAAATTCACACCATTAGATGTAGATGATAAATTAATAATAATTTAAACCTGCTTTCAAGAGTTTATAGGTCACATATATTATATCTTCCAATTATGTAAATATGCCTCACAAATTTTTTATATCCATAGATATCGTGAGCTTATATATCTCACAAATTTTTAATACGCATTGGACATCCAAATTAGCTTATCCACACGTCTACTAATCTCATAGAATCAATTGACTCTTCAATATGTGTCGGAAGAACCTATGGGATCTTAAATCCCATTCAGCCACCATAAATTGCCTCATTACCTCCTAGTTTGATACTTAATATTGCTACAACATTTTTCAAATCAGTTGCTCATAAAAATGTAGGAATTAGTTATGACAAATATTCATAACAAATCCACAGCATAACATTGGGTAAATTAGTAGAAATTCAGAGTAAGAAAAAGGCCGTCTAAGATTGGAAAAAAAAACGTTTCTTGTTCTTCCACATGCTTCTAAAAGAGGTGGTAAAATTCCAAGTTTGCTTCTCTTAGATGTCATTTTCCTTTCCTGAACTTCCATCAATTCATTAACTATTATAACATCTATATTTTTCATCAACCAATTTTAATATAACAATGAATGACAATAGTGAAAAATGCTTATAAAGATTTAAAATTAAAAATTAAAATAAAATAAAATAAAAATAGCCAATTTCTTCTTGTTGTCCAATTAATCCACCATAGCTCAGCAAATATCTAGCATGTATCATAAGGTTGAGGATATATGCAAAATAAATACAATGATCTAAGCAACATTAGTGCTGGATGAGTTGAGTGCCATGACTATCTCTCATATAAGCTGACATTCTAATTTCTTTTTAAGGCAAGTACAAAAACAGTCAACCAATTGACAGTAAAAATAACAATCTATGTTATGATCAACACAAGACTTCCAAGTTCCACCACTGAAAAGGGCTACACTTCACTATCTCTTGTATTGGTTCAAAAATGGTCATCACTTGCCCCTGCAATTTTGCATTCGTTTACAATTCATGAATTTTTTTAGAAAGAGCAATTATGCATCAGTATTGATGAATTTTGAAAGAGAGAGCTTCCAAAGGACTTACGAGTTCATCATCAGAGTTATGTTATCCCCTTTAAGCAATATCCTCCCTGAAAAAGTTAAAGATAAGACGAGTTTTTAATCTGCCCTTAAACTATTTTAAGTGTTGACTTCGAGAGGAAATGATGAAGAGACAAACCCAAAGTTTTCCTGCTCTTCTTCTTTACATTGACTTCCTCAGCATCATCCAAAACCAAATTCATATATTCGTCAAATCCCTGGGAAGTAAAACTCAGAAGTCGTCACCAGAAAATTAATAATGTTCAGAAGACACATCACAAACTTATAGAAACCCTCAAATTAAAAAAACTTGGGGAGCATTTAGAGTCCTAAGTTGGTCATTATAGTTGGTGGTTATCAATAGTTAGGGAGTTATAATAGTTGGCGTTTGGGGTTCTGACTACTTTGAGTTATAGTAGTTTGTTTGGGGTGTAGAATATTTTTGTTCAGGTAGGAAATAGTAAACACTGTACCAAAGAAGAAAAGAGCATATGAGTGAAAAATATCAAATAATGTAACAAAATAGTAAAATATAGTAGCGAAAAGGGTTTTAAAATAGTATTTACTGTAGTTAATTACAGGTTGCATATAGTTGTCCACACCATTATTATAGTTGGTGCACCAAACATGGAGTGGTCTACAATAATCCACTACACCAACTTCCAATTGGTGCCTCAACTAACAATTATAGCCCATGGGCATCAGAACGACCAAGTCGTAAGTCATTTTCATAATTATGAGTTTAATCTTGTTCTTTTCAATTAGAGTCCCTTTTTTGTTAGGGTTTTTTTTTATGTGTGTCCTCGTATATTCTTTCATTTCTCTCCATGAAAGCACAATCTCTTACCAAAATAATAACAGCAATAATAATGTTTTGGTACTGTAGATGATGTCAATATTAGAAGAGATTTTACCAAAGATTATGGTATTTCATTCCTGGAAAGGAACACCAAAAAGGCGTGGAATAATGGAAGAGATCTTGAGGCATTAAATTAGTGGAAGAACTTCCTGAACATATCTCTAGTGCCCCTAGGACAGGCAAGCATCAAGACAGAAGTCTAGAAAAACAAGTCCCAAACTGCAAACACAAACTCACACCTCCAAAGAATGAGATTCAAATCTTCCTCTGCCTTCCAACAAAGAATATAGCAAAATGGCCCACTAGCAAAGGAATCGCGCTCAAGCGTCGGTCCAATGTGTTCACACATTCATATACAACTTGCCAAATAAAGAACCTTACTTTCTTAGGAATCTTAAATTTTCAGATGTTAAAGAACATAAACTCACTGAACGGCGGGGGATGCAACAAATGGAAAAATGAGCTATAGGAGACGCCGTCCAGAAGGTCAGGATCCTAGACACACAAATCCTTTATCCCTTGCAGTACAACTACTACTAACCTTCATGAACCAAATATTTCTCCAAAAATAGCTTGAGCATCCATGGCTTCAAAAATGATAGCCACCAACCTAGATGTTGGACAACTATATTAAGGAAACAAACAAATTGATTCTCTTTTTCTGCAATGCAAGTTGATCTGGGCTGTGTAACCAAAACAAATCAACTAAGGGAAGAAGATATTTATGTGCTCTCATATCTTGGCTTTTTCTATAAGATACAGAACTAGGTATTAATCACAAAAAAAAAAAAAAAAGAATAACAATAAAGTCACATCTTCGAGGATCCACATATGAGTCCACAAAGAAAAATTAAGTTGTACAAGGTTACAAAAATCAACAAAGGAGCAGGACTTATCTTCACACGTTGTTCAAATAATTCTTTCCACAGCTCTCATAAAAGAACTTGAGTTGTACAACCCCATAGGATTTCAGCTTTACATTCAAAGGGCCACCCTTAAAGAGCATCTAAAAACCAACTACTTACTCCTCAAGAATACAAAGTTTTAGACCAAAAGTTTAAAAAGTTGCTACCAACCCCTTCTAGCGAAGCTAAAAATAGGAATAAGTGGTTACTGGATTCCTATCCTTTGAGGCAGAGCAAGCACACCGATGGAGACAAGCAATGCTTTCTAAGATTCTGTAAGCATTTAGATTATTATGCGTGAGACTCCAGAGGAAGACTTTTATCTTCTTTGGAATATAAAACTTTCATATAATCATATCAACTTCATCTGCAGGGTTTTAAGCTTATGACTAGTTCAGGTAACTGGTAAGTTTATGGAAGGTCAAATGAGCAGAGAATGCCCCAGAATTTCCAACGACCAAAGTAGGGTTTATAAGTTTAATTTTCAAAAACCAAAAAACAAAAAATCAAATGATTACCAAACAGGATTAAACTATCTTCCTTTTGCATCCATGTTGGAATGATCTCTTTTGAGTGGGAAAACAGTAAAAGCATAACTATGCACCTCAGTTCGAAAAAAATAACTTAAAACCCCAGACGTACAATCAATATTTGGAAACTTAAAATCCTAGTAAGCTTTTTTAACATTCAAATGTACATTAAGAATAGATAAACTAGATATTTGCACGATGATTTTCTCGAAGAAAAAGCCCACAAGTCTAAAGAACTTACAATAATTCGGCCTTCAATCCTCAGGTCTTTTTGCTCAAAAAGCCATATTTGAATTCGAGCTTTCTGCACAAATTTCCAACGTGAAGACAAAAGTAAGTAACATCAGAGGAAGAACACACCAATTTCACTATTTAAGAAAAAAAAAACAACAACAACAACAACAAATCGTCGATACCCAAAATGGAAAATAAAGTAAATGATCATGAAAAGGAACTTACACTTTGAAGAAACCTGAAAATCAAGTTCTGAAGGTGCACCAACATCCAATAAAAGAGAGAGAGAGAGAGAGAGAGAGAGAAAAATGCATAAGTGAAACACGTAAGAGAAAAGGGGAAAGGAAGGATGAAATGAAGCAAAATAAGTTGAGATGAGAAAGTACTATAGGTTGGGTCATAATCCTCTGAACTTTGGTGCTCGCCATGGCGATTCAAGCAAATAGATATCTCAAGAAAGGAAATTGGAAGACCTAACTCTGTCTGAGTTCACTCGGAAGTCGCAGCAGCTCACGCCCTCACAGTCGCCAGCTACGGGAATGGAACTTCAATTAGGGCAACGAAGAAGGCTTATACGGTTTGGTTTAGATGTGAATTCTTTTTTTTTTTTTTTTTTTTTTTTTTTTTTTGCTTTCTTTTTTCTTTTTTTCTGTCTTCAAGAGGGTAGGAAGTAATCAAAATTCTATCATCCAGGTTAATAATAATATTTATTTTAGTTTCTACTAACGCCTTAACCATATTACGAAACATGTTAGTACGATAGAACAAGTAGAAAAATAGGCCCTTACCTTTTTAGATTTTAAAATGTCATATTAAGTTTTGAGTTTGATTTCAATTCATTGACTTTTTTTGAGTGTATTTCATATATACACATTTAATATTGTTATTTGTGTTGTTATTTGTTATTTAGGTTTTTTGAATTTCATTATATGTTTTAGGCACTCTTGTAAGTATATACCCTTGTATTACTCTTGGGGAATATAAAAAATAGGGTAAAATTTGATATGGTTCTAAAGCTCACAAAATTTTAGCTACTTTGTCCTCCTTTAGACGCCTAACTCAACCTTCAAACTCACCTACACTTATAGAAATTTCCGAGCCTCAAATCAAGTTCTCAACTCATTTTTCCTTCTTTGGAAATTTACCTTAGCTTTATTGTCTATCTTAAACACAATAACAACTACTTTAAAGAAACAAGAAATAAGAAGTTTAGGATTTACATAGTAACTATCCCAAAGGGTTAAACACCACAACATGCATCCCAGAGTCTATTGCATATTGAAGCATGTCCCAAATACTATCATCTCTCCTAAGTACTGTTGGAATAAATGGTTATTATTTGTAGTTTTTCATAAATGGATGCATCATGAGTGGATGCATCGCTTCATGAAAAACTAATAACTATTTGTGTTTCTTCATGAATGAATATTCTAAACTTTAGTTTCATGATTATACAATAAAACCCTAACATTGCATATAACAATAAGTGTCAAGATCTTTGAACTATATGATTTTACAAATTAAATTTAGTTAAAGAACAACATACATTGAATCTTCTTGAAGAATTGTGTTTCTCCCACTTGCCTTTCTTTAGAACTTAATTTAGGTTTCTTGATGTGATGGGAAGAATAAACTACTTAATGAGACAGCAAGAAGATCATCCCTAAGGTTTTATTTATAGACACCGCTCATCATGGTGTTTAATTAGGACACTATCTTTTAACTAATGGGTCTAATAAAATAATTGATCCAAAAGAGATAAATAGTATATAATGCAATTGGGCCCATTAATAATAATATTATATTTAAAATAAATCTAACATTCTCCCACTTGGCCCATTGACATTATTTATCGACATAATGCGCAAAATTAAACTTCATAACATATCATGTCAAGTCAAAGAAACTACTAAAAAATCATGGCAATCATACATCATTGCATTAACGTACTCCCTTTCATGTATCCCTGAAATAGTTCTTTTATTAACATGATCTATAATAAAGATCATCAATAATTGTCCAATAATAAGTGTCTTCATCAAACATGATGTCATGTTTGGTTTACGTATTTCATTTACGTATATAATAATTATAAGAACGGAACCATAAGATAAAATCAGAAACAATAAATAAATGAGCTCAAAGTGTCAAATAATCTTGATTTCAATAATAATATCTACTAATGCCCACAACATGATCATTGAATGTCTATGGTAGCAATCCTTTATTTAGTAGATATGCAATCATAAGTTTAGTGCTAATATGTTTGATTGACACCCTTTATTTCTGAACTTTTTTCCTTTAACAACAAAGTATTTTAATTCCATACATTTAGCACCTTTAAAATAATTGTCGCTTTTCTTTCAGAAGAAAACTGCTGCAAAATTATCGCAATAAATTCTCAGTGGCTTAGCAATACTGTCGATAATTCCAAGTCTTGAGATAAAGTTCTGCAACCATAAAACATGAATTGTAGCCTCAAAACATACTACAAATTCAACTTTCATAGTAGATGCAGCAACAATACACTACTTCACACTTTTTCATGAAATTGCTCCTTCAGCTAATAGGTACATATAGCCAAAAGTGGATTTTTGTGTATCTACACATCTGGCAAAATCTGAATCTAAATATTTAATCACCTCAAGATGATCAAATCTCTTGTAAGTAAACATATAGAACAAGGATTATAAACTTACTCTCATTGATCTTTAGGTATATACAGTGATCAACGATGTTTTCTTTAAAACCAAAAGATGTGATGGTATCATTAAACTTAAAATACCACTATCTGGAAGCTTGTTTAAGTCCATATATTGACCTCTTTAATTTACACATCATATGTCCCTTTCCTTCAACTATGAAACCTTCTAGTTGATCCATGAACATTTCTTCATCTAAATTTCCATTTAGAAAGGTAGATTTCACATCAATGTGGTGAAGCTCTAAATCATAATGAGCTACTAAAACCATAATAATTCTTAATGAGTCCCTTTTCGAGACAGGAGAAAAGGTCTCTTTGTAGTCAATGTCATATTACTGAGTATAACATTTGACAACAAGTCAAATCTTGTGTCGTTCGATATTCCCATTTGAGTCAAGTTTGGTCTTAAAGACCCATTTACACCTAACTCTTTTACTTTTGTTTAGGCAATTCTACAAGGTCCTAGACTTCATTACCATTCATTTATTTTAACTCACTAGAAGAAATTTGACCTTAAACCGACATTAAAGGGCTTTAAGTCACTTGGCAACCGACATCTTTGCGAGTGTTATTAAAGGCCTTTAATGTCGGTTGGGCTTTAATTTCGGTTTAAAAACGACATTAAAGGCCTTTAATGTCAGTTTTCAACCGACATCTTTGATAGTGTTATTGAAGCCCTTTAATGTCGATTGGGCTATGATGTCGTTTTAAAACCGACATTAAAGAGGCCAATAATGTCAGTTTAAAATCGACATTAAAGACTTGTTTTTGTCCATTTTTAGAAATTTATATTTATTTAATTCTTGTATTATTGTCCATTTTTTATAAACCAACATTGAATCCATATAGATAAATAATTTTTTCTCGCTCCAACAAATTAATAAAATTAATATTATTTTAGAAACTATAATATTTATCTTTTACATTTGTATACACAAAATGAAAACTTAATATTGTGTTTATATATACATTCTACAACAGTACATGAAAAAAGATCCTAATACAAGGCGTAAATAAGAAAAATTCTAAGCGTCTTCTCAATCTTCAATCTTCAACCTTCAACGATCGTCTGACTATCTACACAATTGCTCAGCTTTCAACCCGATATAACTTCAATCATTCTACAAACAATACCAAAACAAAGCTAAACGTGAGGTATTTAAACATTGAGGTAGAATAGATGCATCTAATAAGTAGTTAAATTTACTTATTAATCACATCAAAATAAGGAGATTAGGTAGAAAAAAGAACTCGAAATATAACGTGATCCTATATATGTAACTCCAAAAGTCCAAAATAAACATAGAAATTAAAGAAATTGCAAACTAATTAAACCCAAAATTTACTAACTCCAAAGTCTAAAATTAACATATAGAGATTAAAGACATTGCAGATGAACTAAACCCAAATTTTAGTGACTCCAATGTCCAAAATTAACTTATAGAAATTAAAGACATTACAAATGAATTAAACCTAAAGTTTAGTAACTTCAAAGTTCAAAGTTAACATAAAAATTAAAGAAATTGCAGTTTCCATAGCTTATTACCGAACGTTTCCAATTTCCCTATATATCTAACCTCCTTAGTCTTTTCTCCCACACAAACCAAACAGGACTATTGATTTTTAGAGTAATTAGAACCTTCTTATTCAATCCTTCTCTTAACCTAATTCATACTCAATTTTGGTACCAAGAAATGGCAACATCAGCAATAACAAAGTTACCACTAGTACTCCTAGTCTGCATTGCCATTTTAGCATCATCCGAACAGCTCGTCCAAAAATAGTAGCAGCAGCAACACCCACGTCGAAGGATTTCTCTTTGTTCCCCTGCATATCATTCGTTCCTAAGGCAACAAAATGTGTGATTGATGTGCTTAAAAATGCAGTCGCTCCTCATCCTTCATGTTGTGAAGCCATCTCTCAACTTCATGATTGTTCGTCCCAGTTTCTCAAAGACATTCCCTCTGGTGATATGATTTTGGTTAAGAGCATTTGTGCGTCATGGGGAGTTTCTATTTCTTAGACTAAATTAATTTAATTTGAGGTAATTTGATGAAGTTGAATAAGAAAGTTATCCATTATTGATGGTGAATGTTTACTTTTTTTTTTTTTTTGTCTTTATCTATTGAGTACCATTTAGTTAGATTATATAAGGAAGTTGGTTTTTTGTGGAATATAAGACTAACGCTTACTTTCAATGAGAAAACAAGCATTTTTCCACAAAATGGATGCACACACAAACAGAAAAAATCCAAAAGAAAAAACACAACCCAGTATGCATAATCAACCACAAATAGACTGATGTTCCAAATTTCACAAGTCGAGCCTAAGTACAAATTTGAATCCAGAATGCTTCAAATGACATAACACAACACATTATTACAAAACTTTAACTCATTTGACCATAGTAATTGAGCTTTTGGACTATACTAAAAGTTAAATAAAGCTGGAAAAATTCCATCCGAAGTACAAATTGAAGCAAAGGAAACTAACAAACTTCTAAGCTCAAAGTTCATTACTGATAAAGAACGTCAGAAATCCTTTTTCTGTTTAATAAGAATTAGAGAAAAGAACATAAACAATACTGACCTTTGCAAAAGTGCTCTTTCCAAAACCATTCTTTCCCATGATGGCGTGAACCTACTAAGGTCAGAAAAAATAATTCCAAATGAACAAAAAATCAATGAAAAATTCAAAATGTGAGAATCCACTCCTAAAACAATACTAAAGCTTAATTTTGAGCTAACCTCTCCTTCGTAAACAACAAGATTAACACCCTTGAGAATCTCTTGCTTGGTTTCTGCAATTACAGCAGTCAAATCCTTAACTTCCAACAAAAGACTCTTCTGACTGTCATCATGGACAAAGTAGACTTAGACGGCAAATATGGGACGAGAGGAGAAGTGGATGTAGTAAAGGATGAAGAGTCGTATGCCATTGACATCGTCGTTGTGAAAGCTGAGTAGTATGCCATTTGGGCACTCAATCTCGCTCTTCGGCGATCGGTCTAATTGGAAGATTGGAAGAATCCAGCGATTGGACATTGGTAATATGAAGATATTACCAACGGTATGCAAACAAATTGGCAAAATTAAATCAAGATCATACAGTAGAATGCTTAACAAATACTTTATCCTAGCAAAGAGAAATATGAAGGATTAGCATCTCAAGCTGGACAAAGAGAAAACTACAAATTAATGTAATGTAAACACTGAATAATACACATTGAAATGTTAAAAAAAAACTCCAAGCTAGTAAGCTCAGAATGCTAAATTCAAATATTTTAATCTGTAGTTTCCACAAATAAGGAAAAGAAAAAGACCTGACATTTCTACAAACAGTTGGTGTAGGTGTGAACTTGACGACGGGCTTAAAAGCAACCACACATGGGCCTCTTATCAAATCAAAATTGTGATGAAAAGCACTCAAATCTAGCCCATTAATAAGTATTTGGAGAATCATATAAACATAAATAATGACATGGGCCTCTGAGAATATGGAACTGATGACGACGAAGACAAAAAAATAGAAACAGTTGAGAATGACAAAATGGAAGTGGGTTAGTAACGTACTCCTTAGTTTCTCAATTATCCCTTCAAGATAACTAATGGTCTTCATATATTGACGATGAAATTATGATATAGTTGAATCAATACATCACCAGCATGAACATTTAAGGATAAAAAATTGTCAATTGAATTTGAAGGTTTCTACGTAAAGACATGTAGATAAAGCATGACATTACAGTAAAACTCAATAAAGAATTAAAGTACTATACAATGGCTCACCAAATAAAACTTCTAATGGCTTGCTCAAACTAATTTAAACCATTTCACTAATCTCCAACAAACCCACCTCACCCCAGCCCACAGTCAAGAACAAAACTGCAAATGAAGAAAATTGTAGGATAAGAGATTTTTTTATATTCGAGAAGCAAAGAACTAAATATTAATAAGAGCTTTGGACATACAATGAAATGATTGAATTACCTTAGATGCCCACAAAAATATCTATGAAAAAAGTGATTTTTTAACTCTGCCCTCCTAGATGTGTTACCTTGGTTGGAAAATCAATTGTTTATGGCTTTCAACTACAAGAGCTCCATCGTCATTTTACTATTTTTGACATTCCCTTATGAATTGTACCACAACTTCCTCAAAGTTCTAAGTCAAACAAAGAGCATAATCTGGTCATTTTGAGACTCTTTCCTCACTTATTTGACAATCAAACTTCAAAATAACAGAAATAAAATTGATAAATCAACCAAGAAATAAATAGCAGTGACTCGCAATTAGCTGCAAAAATCTAGAAGATGAATGGCTCCGTTGCTATATGTCTTTTTCAACAGAAGCACAATGTTATAAACCCATTAGTACTAAAGGGAGAAGTATGAGGAAAATAAGAAGAAACAAGAAGTTTAGTGAATTTGAAATTATAGTGATCTTTACTGATCTAAGGAAAGATGTTAATAAAACAAGTGCAAAAAAAAATGATGTAAAAAGTAGTACAAATTAACCATGAATCTACCTATGTTCCTAAATATCGAAGCAATCGGCACCAATACCAATAACAGAAACCATGCAGATTTTAACTACATAGACAAATCATCAAATCGTCTTCCAAGAAAAGGGAAAACCTTATCTCCTTAGAATTCCATATATCCAAGCATCATAAACAGCTTCACTACTTCCTTACACTCTTTCACTACCTCACCTAGCCGACCAAGTGAAATTAACACTGCCGCCCTATTGCTACAATAAGCAACATTTTCGAGAACAATGAAATAGACTATTTTTCAGCAAATTTGGCTCTATGTTTTTCTCTTACAGTTACTGAGAAGCTTAATGATTTATTTGTGCAAACAAAATGACAATTCTTAACCACCGACCTTTTCTTTTTTACACTTTTCCTCCTTATTTGTTTGTTTAGTACAATAGTTGTGAGTATGAAGATCAAATTTTTAATTAGAGTCAAGTGTCGTTGAGTATGATAAAAGTCAAATGATTCACGTCCATTGCCAACCAACTAAGGATAAGTTATAAAACAATTTACGTACACTACTAACAAAATAGAATAATAAGATGTAACAACCCAATGAGGAATTTTATCAAGTAGATGGTGTGCGTGTGGAAGGAAAAAGAAATATAAGAACAATATGTAGAGGGGGCAGATTTCATTTTAGAAAGCGACGTTACACAGAATTGCTTATGTACTTTGAAGTTCCACAAAATTGCTTTATCACTCAACTTCTCACTCTCCACATTTTAAATGCATGAATCTTTCTATTTATTATACTGTACAAAAGCATTTTAAAAAGTAGCAAGAAATATAAGAAATTTTTGAAGTTACATAGTGAGCAAGTGAAACTCACATTGCCAACTTCGGAATCGTTCAAGGCGTTCAATGGTCGGTGCTTCGAATGTAGATCTGGCCACGAGTAGACCAAATCTGAGCTTACGAGACAGACGCAACTGGGCACAGTGGTTGCAACAACTAGGTATAGACGCAGTGTTCAAAGAAAATGAATTACCTGACGGTGTTTGAAGAAGGATTGTTCAACAATGACAAGGTACAGGCTTGGAACAAGGGACAACAGTAAGCATGGGTTAGGCACGAGAGATTTCTTCTAGTGGTGATGGTGACGGTTGTTCGAAGAAGAAAGGAAAGAAAGTGAGATGAGATTGAGAATAGAAGGAAAGAAATCGACAAAAAGTGGAAGAAAAATCGTGTGATTAGGGAAAGAGGTGCAATGGTGGTCGCACGACTTGGTTAGGCAGATCTTGGTAGTCGTGGTCTTCAGAGTTGGAGATTCGTGGATGGTGGTGAAGACTGAGCACGGTGGTGGTGAGGACTGTACAAGAGGACGGTGGTCACGAGGTCTGGGCACGATTGGTGTGGCCGCATCTATTTAATTCGGAGAAGAGAGGGTGTGAGATGCGCAATTGAGAAGAGAAGGAAAGGAAATTGAAAAACTAGAGAGAAAGGAAAAAATGTGTGGGAAAGATTAGTAAAGTAAGAGAGAGAAAACTTGATTTTTTATCTAATTAAAAAAATAAAAAAAAATTACAAAAGGGCTTTAATGTCGGTTTTCAAAAGGTGGTCGTTTAATGTCGGTTTTAAACCGACATTAAAGCTCCTTCTTTAATGTGGGTTTAAAACCGATATTAAACGTCTACCTTTTGAAAACCGACATTAAAGCCCATTTTTCATTTTTTCCACCCGACATTAAAGGCCAGATTTCTTGTAGTGACTCTTCTTTCATGGCATCTAACTATTTGACAGAATTATCTTCTTTAATGGCTTTTGAAAACAAAACTGGATCATTATTAATACTTAAGTCAAAATCTGACTCATGCAAATAAACCACATAGTCATCAGAAATAGCTGATTTTCTTTGTCTTACAGATATTCTTAACTCTATTTCTTGTGGTCCCTCAACTATAGGTTCATGTGTTATAACATCAGTATGTGGTGTTTGACCATTAATTTGTTTTTTCTTGTGGATTGTTAATAAAGCCAACAACTACAAGAACAACTTGAGAAGAAGTTATAGATGAAAGAATTTCCACCCTAACTTCTTGAATTTTCACTTACGTGGTTCCAAACTCCTACTAATTACGTGGCTACAAACTCCTACTAATTATGTCATTTTCAATGAACTTTACATTTCCAATTTCAACTATTCATGCACATGCTATGGTTAAGACAATAAAATCTATAATACCCTTTTGATTTTTCTAAATAACCAATGAAGAAACCATTGGTTGTTCTTGTATCCAGTTTCCTTTCGTGTGGATTATAAATCTTTAGGTCCACTTGACAACCCCAAACATGCAGGTGTTTTGAACTAGGTTTCCTTACTGTCCACGATTCAAAAGATGTGAATGCAGTTGTTTAGTACATCTTCTTTAGTTCGGATTTCAAACAAAACATAATGGTTTTTTAGATTATCTTCTTTTCATATGTGTCGACAGTGGTTTAATCATAGTGACTTTTTTCATCATTCGTTTTTGCCATCACAATAGTTCAATATTAGTTTAGTTTAATATTAAGTTTATTGGTTTATGTTTAATTTTTCAAAAATTGATTTGCTGAAGTTTAATATTAAGTTTATTCGTTCTGTTTTTCAACATTAAATTACACTTTTTTTCTTCAAATCTAGTTATATGCTATTGTCGACGAGATTGTGAGATTATGGTTAAATATATATCAATTTGTATACATTAATTAATTTTGGCAGTATCGAAAGTTTTTTTTTTTTTTGCTAGTGTGATCAAATATATAACAATTTCTTAAATTTGATTTCTGCTCAATTTATATATATATATATATATATATATATATATATATATATATATATATAAAGAATTTGTTTCTTTTTCTTTTATTTATTTTTCCAATCTACACCAACAACAAATAAAGTTATCTGTATACATCTTTACTATTTTTTTTAAAGATCAATTTTATTAACGCTTTCTCTACTATGTTTTTTTCCAAGGATGAATTTTGCTTATGTATTTTGTTTCTATATTCCATTTGAATATTTTTTTTACATTATTGTAAATTTTCCATTAGTTTGTTATATATATACATATATATACACATTTATATAATTTATTTAGATTCGTTTATTTTTTTCTTCAAGATCACAGTAGCATATTGACTTGGTTGTTACATTTTTTTTCATTCATTTGTTTAGTTTTGTTCCAATCATTTTTAATTATATGTTTAATTTATCCTGTTTTGAAGATATGACTTCAACAAACTTTAATTCAGTTCCTGTAACTGGTGCTGCCATGGGGAGAAACTTAAAAATTTTGGTGGTGTTGATTTCAGACATTGGCAACAAAAAATGTTGTTCTATCTCACCACTTTAAATTTGACAAAGTTTGTCACAGAGGATGCTCTCATTTTACCTGAGGGAGAAATGGACAAAGAAAAGCAACTTGTAGTTGATCCACGCAAACATGCAGAATATCTTTGCAAGAATTACATTCTCAATGGATTGGACAATACACTGTACAATGTGTATAGTAGTGTTGGTTCAGCAAAAAATCTTTGGAATTCATTAGAGAAGAAGTACAAAACTGAAGTTGCTAGTGAAAAGAAATTTATTGTTGGAAAATTTTTGGATTACAAAATGATGGTCTCCAAAATTGTAATCAGTCAGGTTCAGGAAATCCAAGTAATTCTACATGATATACATGCTGAGAATATGACTTTGAGTGAGTCTTTTCAAATAGCAACAATAATTAAAAAATTGCACCCTCATAGAAGGACTTCAAAATTATCTCAAGCATAAACGCAAAGAGATAAAACTTGAGGAACTTGTAGTTCGACTTGGGATTGAAGAGAATAATAGAAACACAAAAAAGTGTACTATGAACAGTATAATAGATCCCAAGGCCAACATTGTTGAAAATAGACCACAAAGTAACAAGAAAAGTTCGTGATTCACAAAAAAGTTCAATGGCAAGTGCTACAACTGCAACAAAATGGAAAATCAATCTAAGGATTGTCGTAAGCCAAAGAACTTTCAGAAGAAAAAAAAACATGCTCAAGCTCATATCAAATAAGTTGATGAAGTATCAGATGGTGTTGTAGATATTGACCTTTGTGCAGTCATTTCATAATGCAACATGGTGGGTAATTCCAAGGAATGGTGGGTAGACAATGGGGCTACCCATCATATTTGTGCCAAAAAAAAATATGTGTTCACATCATATGTGTCAGTCTCTAATGGAGAACAATTATTTATGGGTAACTCCTCTACTTCAAAGGTCGAGAGATAAAGAAAAGTGATTCTTAAGATGACCTTTGGCAAGGAACTCACTCTCAACAATGTGCTTCATGTTTCTGACATTTGCAAGAAGTTAGTTTCTGGTTCATTGCTTAGTAAGAATGGTTTTAAGTTGGTCTTTGTATCTGATAAATTTGTACTTTCCAAGAATGAGATGTATATTGGAAAGGGTTATTAGAGTGATGGTTTGTTTAAATTAAATGTACTCGCAATTGTACCCAAAAGTATTATTAATAATAAAGTATTATTAATAATAAAGTATCTATTTTTGCTTATATTGTTGAGTCATTTGTTTGGCATGGCAGACTAGGACTTGTCAACTTCAATTCTTTGTGTAGGCTAATTAATATGAACTTGATTCTAAAATTCACTTTTGATACAAATCATAGATGTGAAGTGTGTATAGAATAAAAAATGACCAAAGCACATTTTCATTCAACTGAGAGAATTACCAAACCTTTAGAGTTAATTCACATTGATATTTGTGACTTGAAATTTGTGCAAACTAAAGATGGAAAAAGTATTTTATTACTTTTATAGATGATTACACAAGATATTGTTACATTTATATGCTGAAAAGCAAAGATGAGGCAATTGAAGTGTTTAAGATTTATATAAAAAAAAAAGGTTGAAAATCAACTTAGCACAAAAATTAAGGCATTAAAAAGTGATCAAGGTGGTGAATATGGTTCTCTTTTTGAATAATTTTGTTCAGAACATGACATTATTCACCAAACTACTACTTCTTACTCAACTCAATCTAATGGAATTGTTGAACGAAAAAATTAAACACAAGAAAATGATGAAGGCAATGCTTATAAGTTTAGGTTTACCCCAAAATTTGTAGGGAGAAGCTTTATTGACAGCAAATTACTTATTAAACAGGATACCTTATAAGAAGTCACAAAATATTCCTTATGAAAAATGGAAAGGAAGAAGATCTTCATACAAATTCTTAAAAGTGTGAGGGTGCCTAGCAAAGGTTGCAGTGCCTAAACCTAAAATGGTTAAAATATGACCTAAAACTGTTGGTTGCATATTCATTGATTATGCTAGCAACAGTTGTGCATATCGATTTCTAGTTGATAAATAAGATATCTAAGATATACATGTTAATACGATCATGGAATCAAGAAATGCAACATTCTTTGAGAATATTTTTCCACACAAAAATATCTTGTGAAGCAAGGTTACAAAAACGTTCTTTTGATGCTATAACGAGTGAATCTCAAATTAAATCAAATGGTGAGTTAAAAAAGGATGAGGAACTCAGACGAAGTAAAAGGATGAGGATCTCAAAATCATTTTGGCTTGATTTTTTAACATATTTATTAGAAAATGAACTTCAAACATTTAAAAAGGTCATGTCCTCTCCAGAAACTCCATATTGGAAAGAGGCTGTGATGAAATTGAGTCTATTATGCATAACCATACTTCGAAGCTGGTTGATCTTCCATTTGGAAGTAAACCACTTGGTTGCAAATGGATTTTCAAACTAAAAACGAAGACCAATGGGTTAATAGATAAATATAAGGCAAGACTTGTCGCCAAAGGTTACAAGCAACAAGAAGGACTTGACTATTTTGATACATACTCACTTATTACTAGGATTACTTCCATTTGCATGGATTTGAGATACATCAAATGGATGTCAAAATGACATTTTTAAATGGTGATTTAGATGAAGAAATCTACATGCAACAACCTAAAGGGTTTGTTTTCCTCGATCAAGAAAAGAAAGTTTGCAAATTAATTAGGTCTCTTTATGGACTAAAACAAGCACCAAAACAATGGCTTGAAAGATTTGACAGTGTAATGATGGCCAATGGGTTTAAAATCAATGAATGTGACAAATGTGTATATGTCAAAAACAATGAGAATGACCATGTCATTGTGTGCCTATATGTTGATGATATGCTAATTATTGGTAGCAATATCAACATTATTAAGACTACCAAACAAATGTTGGCCAATAAATTTAAGATGAAAGACATGGGTGTCGTAGATGTTATTCTAGATATTAAAATTTTTAAAACCCCATAAGGATTAGTGTTGTCTCAATCACATTATGTTGATACAATGTTGAAGAAATATAAAAAAACATGACATTGTGATTACAAAGACCCCAATTGATGCTAGTCTCCATTTAGGTAAAAATAATGGAGATAGTATAGCACAATTAGAATACTCCCGCATCATTGGTAGTTTAATGTACATCATGAGTTGTACATGTCCTGATATAGCGTACGCTGTAAACAAGTTAAGTCGCTATACAAGTAATCTAGGTCAAGATCATCGGAAAGTTATCTTGAGAATTTTGGGATACTTAAAGCATAATAAAAATTATGGATTACACTATACTCGCTATCCTACTATACTTAAAGGTTATAGTGATGTCAACTGGATATCGAGCACTAAAGACTCCAAATCCACAAGTGGTTACATTTTTACCCTTGGAGGTAGGGCTATATCTTGGAAATCTTCCAAACAAACATGTATAGTACAATCCACAATGGAATATGAATTTATAGCTCTAGACAAGGCTGGAGAAGAAGCAGGATGGTTTCGTAATTTTTTAGAAGATATTCTCAACTAGTCCAAAACCGGTGCCTACAATATGTATACATAGTGATAGCTAGACAGCTATTGGAAGGACACGAAATATTATGTATAATGGTAAGTCTCGACATACAGAGACATAACAATCAAGCAACTACTCTCTAGTGGAATTATCATAATTGACTTTGTGAGGTCAAAAGATGATATTGTGGATCCACTTACTAAAGACCTAACTAGAGAGTTGGTCGAAAGTTCATAAAAAAAGAATGAAATTAAAGCCTATAATTTGAAGTTACCTAGAGAGGCAACCCAACCTAGTTGATTGAAGATCTCAAGATCTAGGTTCAACAAGAAAACTGATCTCTAGATTACATAATGAGCACTGAATTAAAATCTTTCACCTATTCTACGAATGATGAGGTAGTGCTTGTATGGTTTTAGGGTAAGCATCATGCTTTTAGTGATTTCTATGAATGATAATTATTAATAAAAAAAAAAGATCATATACAATGTTCTGTACATGAATCACCTATGTAAGTGTGAAGAGGCCACTTCTGTAAGAATTTTAAGACAAATTCTCTAAAACACTCATGAGACCAGGCGGAGTTCAAGGCCAAAACAAACATAATCATGAGAACAAACTTTGTTATAATGAGAAGCTATGTGATATCTATTATTTTAGTTTGCTCTAAAACGGTTGACATTTCAAGGCATCATGTCCACTGATTAACCAAATAAACTTGATTGATGTTCACTAAGGAAAGTTCAAAGTTTATACTACTTATCCTCATGCAGGTTCTCCATTGAAAAATATCAAAGGCTTATTTTCTTCCATTTGTCAACTTACCATTTATGGGGGGATTGTTGAAATAAATGGTTGTTGTTTATGGTTCTTCATGAATGGATGCATCATGGTGGATGCACCACTTCATGAAAAACTAATAATTATTTGTTTCATGAATGGACGCATCATGAGTGGATGCATCACTTCATGAAATGTATTAATAACTAAATTTGTGAAAAGGACATGACTTTTCGAATGGCTACGAATAAGTCTATAAATAAGGTTCTTTTCTATTTGGTTGAAAAAGAGATCATAATCCTTTGTCTTCTTCCAAAAGATTTTCTCTCCATTATATACAATCTTGATGTTTAGTAGATCCACAAAATTTTGTTCGTTGATCTTCTAGTCGAGGTGCTACTCTTAGAAGAAAGGTGATCTGTCCTATCCTGGGAGACAATTACTCTCAAAACTCAAGCACTAGGATGTGTTAATTTGTCTTAAGGAGATAACATGAATTTTTTAGGCTCAGATTTATAATACGTATATGTTTTTCTGTTTTGTTGTGTTGATAATTTTCATAACAAGTACCATGTTACTCGGTATCGGATCTAAACTTGTATCCCAAGTATAGATTAATAATTTAAAACAACATTTCATATCTTAATGAAATATTAACTCAAATCCCCAAAATAACTTATAACTTATGCTTTGCTTACTTAATAAGAATATTTTGAACTTTAATTAACTTACAAAATTCTCATGCTTTAGAAGTTGGTATTTGATAACTTATAGCAAGTTATTCAAGCCTTTTAGATAGAATAGTGAAGCTTTAACGCGGAAAAAGGAAGAAAATGTGTAGCAAAATATATAAAATAAGATGATTATGCGTTACAAGTATCAAAAGGGTATTATGCATATTTATCATAGTTTTTATGTCTTAATAAAGGATTTTTAAGCGAAAGAAAATGGAGTAGCTAAGTGAAAAATGTCGAGCAATGAGACTCATGATAACCAAGCAATAAGTGAAATGATGTTAGGTGATTAACAACGTTAAAAGACAAAAATAGTTGTCATGAATGCTAGAAAAGGACGAAAGGGATGTCTGTGGCGCCTACAACTTTATCAGAGAATTAATGAAGCCTGGACATGTTAGTTCCACCGATCCTCACCTATAAATACAAGGCTAGCTCCTCATAACAAAGCATGCGAGAATCTTAAGAACAAGCTCAACTGCATCCCTTACTTCCCTTCTGTGTTTGGTGAGAGCTTGGAGCATAGTTCAGAGGAATCCATACCTCATTCTTCCTTTCAATGTAATAGGAAGAAAATGGAGCCAATGAGCATACAAAATTATGCTCTGGCTTGATCCCTTTTATCGTGACCCTATCTTAATCACCTAGTCTTGTCGCATACTTAGAGCCCAAATTTGACATACACGATAGCTAAGAACACATCATATACACGCAAGCAAGCAGTATTCATGCTATAAAATTTGCTAGAAATTCATGCCTATCTTATTGCTTAATGAATCTCATGCTTAAAACTTAGCTGAAGGAAGAAATCATATTTTGAATATCTAAACTTTGAAAATCATGCTTTCAAAATATTTATAGAAACTTAGTGCCACTCGCAGCTTTAGACTAAGCTTCTCTTTCGTTTGTAAACTCACCCAATTTCCCCTTGCCCTAAACTATAGCAATGGATCCTTAATTAATCTCCTCGAACTTAAATTATAATACTTAAAGATAGTCTAAAATCTTTAAAAACACAACACTAAAAAAATGTCAATGCATAGAAATGTTGGGCATAGCACACTTAGACGCATAGCTTAATTGGTCACATTCGGCACCTCTAAATGACATGACACTCACCCAATGTATAGGTTTTGGGTGTATGCCTTGCGACCTAGCCCAAGGGAAATGCAACACTAACCTCTTAGAAGGCTTTTTGTGCGCACACTGTCTCAATTATCTAGCTAACGGTCACATTGTCTTGTCGCGTGCCTGTCTGCCTTTGCATGCAAGCTAACCTCATAAGAAAGTGTTTCAGTGCCTCAAAGCCTCTTCTACATCGTTTACCTGTGAGCCAATCTTGCACTTCAATCTTTGTTGTGTAACTTCAGTTGGTCATTTATCCCAAGCTCACACACAATCTTTCCACCTAGCTAACCTTCTTGTCGATTGCCTTAGATGCATGCTTAGCTTAGCCTAAACGCAAGCCTTAAACTACATACTACCTATTTAACCCCAAAATTCTAAATCTGACTTAGAACTCCAATAACTAAAAATCCATTACTCAAAACGAAAAACTTCTTTTTACAAAGTTGTTTCGAATCCTCTTAACTTGCTTATTTTAAATTTGTAACCTCCAACTCCTAGTAGAACTTCAGATATCTCTATTTCTCTAGACCTTGCTCAGATTGCTCTAAAATTTACACCTCATGCATTTTCTTCAAGTTTTCAACATCCTCCTCAAATTTTCTCTTTCCTATAGTTCATACATAGAAACTAATTAAACTTACATAGTTTTCATTTGACTAGAAAATATCATAGTTTACACAAGACAGACAAAATAACTTTTATACCTAAAACGGTTCTCTTGCATGTAAATTTTTTCGCCTCCTATTAGTTAGTAGGTTTACATACTTAGTCTTAATTTACCATATGTACTCCACTAAACCAAATTGATCTTAACTCAACACATAGCTCACCCCTAATAACACTTCATGGTCGCATAGCTTCATAACACACCCTTGTTTGGTCGCATAGTGGATTCATGGTTTCAATGCATAACTCATACATGGTTCTACTTGAATGTATGACTCTCCTCTTAGTCACATGTTGCATTCCTTAATATATAGCACACTCTTAACTTTCTTAACTTACCATTTTGGGCGTCTATCTTCCAAACACATCTCAAGCATAGCCTTTACTTAGTTGCACATCCCTTATAATCACATACTTAGGTTGCATACTATTTAGGCTTACTTAATTTATTTGAAAATCATAGCCTTTTACTTAAGTATTATAATTGGCCGCCCACTTGATGCCAACATTAAAGCTCCTTGGACACATGATAGTAGTTATCAACAACTCTTGGCGTCCATCACTTAAACATTTTTTCTTATTCTTTTAACTTAGCTTCCCAACATTTAACTTGATTGCTCTCTTTTTCTCTAATCAAGAACGGCATCAGTAGTGGCAACAAAGCATACAATGGAGCTTAGGCAAGTCAAAGAAAAAGTTAAGATGTGGCGTGAAGCCGACCAACATCATTCTTTTTCTAACAATGCTTGTCAACCTTGCTTAACCTGTAACTCTTATCTATCTCTTTTCAATTAAGCTTAGACATAAAATGCATGCATGGAATGAGTCATACAAAAATCTAATCAAACTTTTAGAAGTGTAGGCAGATGCTTTAACCGGCACTGGAATCACGACTCTACCTGTAAGGGAATTAAACATTGAAGTATGAGCTATAAAGTCCTATGAGGAATTAGACATTGAAAGTATGAGCTATAAAGTCCTATAAGTGACAGCTTTTAAAACAAAACATGTTTACTGAAACAAGTATACAACACGTATCATATAATCTTATATAGTACTTTCTAGGCAAATATTTCTAGCAAGGCAACTCATGACTTAGAATCAACTGGCTTGACTTTACTACGTTGTGGTAAGCATGCCTTCTACCCCTAATGTCTTCCTTTCTAACCTTAACCTTGCGATGTAGTACGACATGTCTAGTATTCCTATCGTCTTTCTTTCTAACTTTCTTCTACGATGTAGTAGAGCGCATGCCCAGTACTCCTATCGTCTTCGTCTTAGTGGGGCACGTCCGACACTCACGACTGCATCGTTGTCATGGAGTACACTCAACATCGACAACAACATAATTTTCTCTGGGCACATAATATCATTATAATCTCACTCTCAATCTCAATCATGTATCAATCGCTCTCAGAAATATCAAAACATCTAATCATGTCTTACTCTTAAGATTTGCTAGTTTAAGTCTCAACTTAGCTTAACTCGTACTTATCTACTAGAGCTCTTTAACTTGATTCAACTCTTGCATAATGTCTTGCCTAAACTTATCCATCACATAGATATATTTTCATAAACTTAGCATTTAAATAATTAGCTCAAAAATCTCATGTTTAGAGAAACATGCTCATCTTGAATGCTTAAATTTATATCTTACATACTTATTTATCAATCTTATAAAACTCTTTCTAAACTTGAAAGTCATGCTTGGTAATACATTTATAACTCAAGTATAAATCAAATGCTTTTAACTCAAAGCATGCTATAAATATAACTTAATTATACAAGTTTAGAAATTTATTTGAAACTCATTTTTGTCACTCACAACTTGTGGCTAGGTTCTTGGTTTATAGATTTGCCATATTTCCTCTTACCTTGAAAATAACAGGAAAATATCAAGTTACTTTGGGTTCCACTCGAGGAAGCTTCTTCAATTTCTTACCTTTTTCCTTTTTCTTCTCAAGAGAACTCTTTTCTTACTAACCTTGATTTCTTTGAACTCTTTGGGTGGTCTTAGCTTGCTTAAAATCAGTTCTCTAAACTTGTCCTAGCTCAACACGAGCCCCCAACAAATTTAGAACCTAAAATAACAAGTCCTAATTTAGTAAACTTGCTCTTAAACTTCTTAAACAAGGAAGAAGAAACTTAAACTTACTTGGCTCTAACCTCAAGCTCTATTATTTCTCTTTAGCTCAAACTTTCAAACACCCTTGCCTTCTCGGATGTCTCTTGACCGAACACCCAACTGGAACTTGGCGTTGAACTAGTCTCTTGCTTTGACTTCACTCTCACAAGGAAATTCAACTTCTCTCCACTT
Organism: Cucumis melo; assembly: GCF_025177605.1. Taxonomy (NCBI): domain Eukaryota; kingdom Viridiplantae; phylum Streptophyta; class Magnoliopsida; order Cucurbitales; family Cucurbitaceae; genus Cucumis; species Cucumis melo. Next base: position 13,682,018 of record NC_066857.1, on the reverse strand, counting down.
CTTCTCTCTACTTTGCTCTTGAAGTGAAAATGGTGAGAAATGAGAGCATTTAGAGTCTATTGTACTTAAAATACTCTTTATATCAGAAAAATGCTAGCCTTCGCAAGATACAAATTATTTTGAAGTATGTCCGTTGTGTGTCTTTAAGTGATCTCAGCTGAGATCGACCTGAGATCCTCCGAGATCTTCACTTTTCTCAATCGAACTTGCTTGAAACCATGCCCGAGAACCCTAATATTTTCCTTTTCTTGCTTCTAGTCTCGAACGAACACGATCCTAAGATGGCCCAAGATCTATCTCTAAAACCCTCATGTTTCTCATCTTGATCTATCACAGTCTTGAGATGGCCAGAGAGCACATCTTTAAACCTTATTGTCTTTCAACTCGATAGACACTGAGATGCCCCTACCACAACATCAAGATTTGCTCTTTGTGATCTTTTCTCTCGGTTGAACATGACTAAGTCTTAACGCCTCTATCCCAAGATTCTTAGCTTATCTTCTCAACTTATAGCAAGCAAATGGGATAGAAGATGCTGGTATTACATTTTAAGTACCAAAGTTTCATGTTTTTGCTTACTAGAAAATAAAAGAGTAATTATAATGAGTAGCAATTTTAGTTATAGTAATCAAGTGTATAGCAGCATATTGAAAAAATTGCAAATATAACAAATCACTAATATATTTGAATAAAGTCTTATGATCTATCACTAACAAAGGCTATTAACACGCCTTTGTTGCCCATGAAACCTACTCAAAGGTTGTATTCAACATATTTAATTATTTTTTATTAATTGTGATTATGACCCTAGGTTTAGAGAAGTGCACTATATAAACTCTCTAACCCTTGTGGCACCATTTTGTATTCTTAAAACATTCTCTAATAAAATTATTCTCTCTCTACTCCATAGGTGTAGCTAACACTGTTAATGAACTAAGTATATATGTGTGTTGATCTCTCTTTACGTTTTGTTGTATTCTTTACTTGTTGGTTTCGTAACAATATCCATTGACCTTTTTATATATCGTAACATTTTTACCAATATTATTTATCCACAGTTTCATAAAACTGAGACCTCAAAATATCAGTTGACGTTTATATTTTAACATTTAATCACTATTAAAAACAAAACGAAACAACAACAATAATAATTTTGAAATTACTTTTAGTCCCAAAGTTTTGATATATAAAAATAGGTGCATTAGATTCTTAAAATGAAACTTATTAGTGAGGTGTGTTTGGGTTTTAAGCTTTTAAAATGTAACTTTTTTTGTCTAGAGAGTGTTCAAAAATTAGTTTAAAAGTTTATTGAAGAATTTTTTAAAAATAATTAGATGAGATTTTAAATTAGAAAAATAATTTGGAGGAGAAGATACAACTTTTTTAAAATCACTTTCAATTTAAATTTAGTTATTCAAAATAATTTTAAAAAATAACTTCAAAAACTTTCTAAAGCATATTCTTAAATATTCATAGACTAAAAATGTACATTTAAAAGTACTAAAATCTAAGTACATCTTTCTTCTTATAAACTAAATTAAAGACAAAAAAGAAAAACTTATATTTTGAAAACTTATAAACCAAACCAACTTATTGTTTGAAACTAAATGATAACTTTGTTGGATGCTTTTGTACTTTGTATTATAATTTGAAGGTGCAAAGCCATAGTCGACTTGATTCCATGTTTTGGGTGAAAAGATATTCACATATTCATATAAGAATTAACACCTACATTCTTAGTTTGGATTTTTTCTTTCTTTCTTCTTCATCAAAATATAAGCAATCCTTGGTCTAGTGCAACCCTACCATAGTCTCTCCCGTATCCAACTTTCCTTTAGCAAAAACGTATTGTCCCTCTCCTTATACCTACTTCCTTCAATCATTTCCACGTTTAAAGTTCCAAAATATTGTTCTCATATTATTACGCAATATCTACATATACGATGAGTCCACAATCGACATGATTGATAAAATGAATGATTGGTTTCATCTTTAGATATAATCAATCAATTGTGTTTTCTTCTATTTTTAAATATATCAATCAAAACATAGTTGATAGATTTTAGACAACTTCAAGACGCTTGGTGTCGTAGAGTTATTGTTAGATGAATATAATATGAACTTATTTAAATAAAAAAAATTGAAAAGAATATGACTAAACATATAAGAAGAAAATAGATCCAACTCTAAAATACAAAAATTAGAGATAAACGCAAATTTTAAAAAATTTAAAGAGGCGTACTTATCATTAAACTTTTTATTTTGTTTATCACTTTTGACTTGGTAGGGATTTTGATTTTGCTACATCTAAATTAGTTAAATTAAGAACATTACTTTTATGAAATACAAATAACAAACTAAACAGAAACATAAAAGATATTGAACCAACTAGTCATTAAAGACTTCCATCCCTTCAAATGCAACACAACATTCCTTTAAATAAAATTGGATAACCATTTTTTGTAAGTAAAATAATATATTTATTCCTTCCCAATGGTCGGATGCAATAATTCCTTTTGCATCCAACTCTACGATCATTTATTTTATCCAATCTCCTTAGTAATAATATAATGCGCCACTTTTTAATCGTCACTACTTCAATATCGATTCCACGTTTATAAATAAAAATATTATTTTTACATTATAATAGTTAGATAAGTCCACAATCGAACATGATTGATGAAATATATTTCAATATAAAAAGTAATCAATCAATGGCTTCTTAGCTTTTTCTTCATATCAATACATTATGCATTTGAATTCCCAAAAATAGGTTGCATGTAGAAATAAACAAAACCCCTTTCTCTATCAGACACACCAAAATAAAAATAGATATAAAAAACAATCACAGTTGCATATTATTATACCAAATTCCTCAATAATTGTAAGGCTTCCGTTGCTCACACGAACCCGAAGTGGTACAAGTCATAGGGTCAAAGCCAATCAACACAAAGCCCGTGCCTCTTACTCCACCAACCTCCCGTTCTTCTAACGCCACGTGTGATATGCAGCAAATCACGAGTTGCCACGTTGAGGGTTGTGTTGTGGGTGTGTGTAGATGAATTATATTTGCTCGAGAGGTTGCTGGTGTGTGCCACGTGGGTGTTGATTTTTTTTTTTCGCCTTCTTTCTGGGCGGTGTGTTTTCAAAATGTTTCCATCGTCAGAACAAATATTGTTCGATTTGTGCAGGAATCTATTAAATCTAAATGGGAAATGTTTGTTTGGATCTAAGACATTGGTAAATGGGAGGATCTCATTAAATATTTATTATATACCAGTACTTATGGCTCACCTTCGCTTTTCTTATTTTGTTTTTACTATCAATCATCTGTATACATCTACCTGCAAAGCTATTATGTGTATGCATGACAAGTTTTTAAGTTAAAAACTACCTCCATTATCTTTTGTCCAACTCAACCCAATTGTGTATCTCTATCTACTTACATTAACTCAATTATGTGTCTTCCATGTTTGGTTATAAGTATTTACAAAAAAGTGTTAGATGTTAAATTGGAAAAAATAAGGAGGTTGCACTTTTGTTTTGTAAGATATGTACTGAGTTAGTTTTCTCATTATTAATTTATCTTGAGATAGCTAGAACCAATGTTTAATCAAATATCAATTAAGAATACATGTATTATTTTCTGAAAGCATTTTGAATGAAATTAATGAACAACCTTAACCACTTGAGACCCCAATTTAAACTTCTTTCGCTGGAAAAATTAAATATTTAACATTAAAATTAATGGTATGAATTTTATAATTGGGAGTATGGAGGAATGAAACTACGCTCTTTTGTTCCATCCAAAAAAACACTTTAATTGCTTTCTTTCTTCATTTTATTTCTAGCTATATTGACGGTAAAAAAAAAAATAAAAAAAAAAAAAAAAAAAAAAAAAAAAAACTGGAGATTCCAAACTCATTGAATTAATTGTTAATTAATTTGAGTTGAAATTAGGCACAATAATTACCAGAGAAAAAGTATATAACCCTAAATTTTGACCAAAAGTGTTAATTAATACAACTAAAATTACTTTCATAACCAAAATTGTTTAGACCCGTTATTATTAGTGATTAATAGCTATTTCCACTCAATTTCATTTAAAAGCAAATAAAATTATTCCCTCTCGTAAACTTTTTGTCTATTTATTTCCTAAATAAGAAGTACTCATTAGTAAGAAGAAAAGTTGTTTCTATTTGTTAATGTTAGCATCTAATTTCTCAAAATTAGGTCAGTTTTTGTATTTAATTAGTAGATCTTATACATGTCAAAATTATATATTGATCCTTTTTATAAAGGTATCTTAATAAAAATCGTTTTAATTGATTTAATTATGAAAAATAAGGTATTATTATTGATACAATTTTTATTTTGGAGTTTTTATTTCAAAAATAGAACAAAACGTGAAATTATTTACATCGTATATAACAATTTTGAAAAGAATAAAGCCCACAAACCCACAACATAATAATAAAAATACCTCGTGACTAATCGGCCTACACGTGCAAAAAAACGATCTTATACCAAATCTAAACAATCTTGTATCATTGTCTGTGTACCAGTCTAAACGATATTGGTACAATACTTGATAATAAAAAAAATGAAAAAAAAAAAAGAAAACAAAAAACTCACGAATTTCGTATAATTTAAGTTAATTTTTTCATAAATTCCAAATTTACCTTTAGAATTTTTTCATATCCTCTCCTAAAATTTTTTAAAATATCAAGTATTGTATTGTACCAAAAAAAGATAGGGTTTAGGGTTTAAATATTATGTTGGAAAAAAAATTTGAGTTTTATGACTATTTAGGTTGGTTAAAAAAAACCCAACAATAAGAATTTTTTTATCCTCTCCTAATATTTCTTTTGTTTTTTTTTTTCCATTTCATCTCTCTATGGTTTAAAATTTTCTTTGTAGTTTGACATTTTTGAAGAGACTAAATTTAGTCTCAAGTAACAAAAATTTATTAGAACATTTTGAAAGTTAATTATTAAAATTTGTTATTTAATTCTTGTATAGACTTTAAAATTTGTAACGATTTAGTTCATGTTATAGAAATCAATACTAAAATTTAATGAAATTTATCACATAAATAAATAGATATATTGATCAAAGACTCGATATTTTCTAAAATATAAAGTCTACGTTATAATAACATCAAACTTTGATTACTTTTATGTGGACTAAACAGTTTTACAAATTTAAATATACAAAACTAAATTATTAAGTACTAAAATTTAGGAATCAAATTGTTATAAAATTAAAAGTATAATGACTAATTCATTATCACAAAGCAAAGTTTAAAGACTATAACGTTAGTTACAAGTTTGGACAACACTAATATGAAGATAAGTTAACATGTTAGTTAAAGCAGATAGAATATAAACACCCTAATTTACATAATTTTTTAAGATTAAAGTATGTTAAAAATTGAAAAAAAAATAGAATTTTAAGATCGAACACATACCTTTGTAGTTTAAAATTCTCTCCACGGCTGATGAAAATGAATACAATCAAATTGTAGACAACCACAAAATTTCTTATTGCTATCATTAGGATTTAAAAGTACTTAATCGTGGGATCGATCTTGAATGAGAAAAAACTTATGAACAATTATCAAGTTTCAACAAAATTTATCAAGTTTTATGATCATTAAATACTATCAAATTGGGTATTATATAGCTAATTTACATGCAAACATTTTTTGCATTAATGTTGCATGCAATAGCAAGCAGGATTTGTGGATTCATCAAAGATAACACTTCATCTTCAAGCACTCTTACTCGTACTTTCACGTAAAGTTGGAGAAGGGCTAACAATTTTGAAATCTTAAATCAACCAACTCATTTTTATTTAAAAAATGAAAAATTGTCAAAAATAGAAACCAAATATTTACGTTTTATAAAAAAATCAAGTATAATTAAAATTGTTTTTTAGTAGGTTTTTGTTATGGAATGTAAATAATTCGTTGATTTATACTATGGTTGAAAAAACCTCTTTCAAAATTTTATTTATTATTTAATTTCACAAATAATCTATTATAAAATCTAAATTAAATTAAATTAAATAATTATCAATGAATTAAACTATTTAATTAATTAATGTTTTAATATTAATAATAAATTAATATTTTAATAAAAAATCTCGATAAATTTGATTGACCTAATTTGAATCTCTATTCATATGTTTGATATATAAATCCTATTTAGATACCATTTCTATCTCAATCTTTAATGTTAATTATATTGATTATTAATTATTCTATCTTTAATTAGTTTTTAACCATTCAAATTTCTTGATCACTATATTTTGAGTTTAATTCCATAATGAGCTAAATGAGCGATCTAATGAACCTACAGATCATGAGCTTTAATGAATCGAGATTAGTTGGCTAAACTTTTTTAACTAAACTAATCGATATTCGTTAATTAATGAAACTATTTGTTATAGTTCGTAGTTGCATTCTACTCACTGTATATATATTTTGTATCCACTTGATATAACTATGATTAGTAAGTTGTGACCATTCATAGGTTGTTCGTGATCTCAGCTAGGTCAGTTTATCATTTTACTTCCAATATTACATTTTGTTTCTTAAGCCTCGGTTGGTTCTGTAATGAACAATTGGTTTATGGTTAATTTAACCTATTAATTGAATCTTTCAGATAGTAAGAGGGCAATGCCCCTTTGTTCAAGACCTAGTTACTAGCACTTAAGGCAACAACCTATTTATTAATCCTAAAAGCGAACATGGGAGAATTATGTCTTGTATCCTACGTCCTTAGCTATCCACCCAGACTAAAATGGGAGGTTCATTGGGTCAGTAAACAATATTATAATGTAGAAGTGACAATTTTATGGTCCGATATTCTGCAAGATTTTTACAATGAATGCTCCCACTCACATGTCTCCACACAAACTGTAACGACCCAACTCTTTATACTAAGCTGAGGTCGTTACTAAAAAGAAACAATGACAAGAGACACTTTTTGAAACGAGGGAAGAATAAATTTTCATTAAAAACGGAATATTAAAACACTGAAACATAAACGCGGAAGCAAAACTGAGTCCCCATATGGCATGTCACGGATCCTTCTCTGTCGCTCGCCAGCTTTCCTCTACCTTTACCTTCGCCTGAAATGTTAAACATAGAAAAAGTGAGTATAAACATATGCTCAGTAAGGGACCTACTACTAGTCCCGCTAGGTGTCTGTTAACTTCCCATTAGAGTCCTGAAAATGGTACCCAATCTCTGGCACGTTCCCGAACACGTGCAACATGCGCTCCCGTAGGAACGAAAATCTGGTCTTCGGTGTCCCGAGGGAGCACCTAGGACATGCTGGTCTGTAGTGAACCCGAGGGTAACACTAAGACAATCGGGATGCGAGGACCCCGTCGAATCACTCGAATCATATCTATATCCATGCTAGACTGGCGTCCCGTCAAACCACACAGTCCTAAATAGGTGGTGATCCCGAAGGACACCCATGCAGGTACGACTCTAATAGACAAAGTTAACAGAACACCCTATCCATAGCATGTAGCATAACATAACATCATAACATGGCATGAGTATTAATCTTAACGTCCTTAATCATGTGATTAATATATCATGCATTAACAATCATCAACATCAATCTATCAGTCATTAACATAACATCAGTCACCATCATCAATCATCAACATAATAATCTCAGTCATCATCATCAACATCAATACAATGACAGTCATTATCAGTAGCATCAAGTTATGCATTTTAACTACCATCAATGCATAATCATAATTACATGCGGTCTCTTAAATTCAGTTCGAAGGTCTAGTAGGAGAATCTCTTACCTGGAGATTTTAGCCAAACAAAGGTACTCCCTAGTTGACAGTAAAATTCTCCAATTAACCTGATCCTAATCATAAAAGGAACACTTAGTATCTTAATTAATGAAATTAGCAATTGGCTAACATCCAAAAATCCTCCCAAATTAATTAACTTTCTAAAAATTGGGGTTGAAACCAATTCAACCTTGATTGGGAAAAATCCAAGATTTAGATCTTAAAAAGTTTAGCCAATTGAACCTTTTACAGAAAACTCAAATAGATCCAAAATTAAATTAATAAAATATTAATTTAATTTTATTTGCTTACCAAGGTTACTCAGATGGAGGTTGGAAAAATTCATCACTTTAAATCCTCAAGCTTCCAAAGAGACCAATCTTAACTTCAACTAATGAGGCGGCGGGTTATCTTAGAGAAGAAGATGAAGAACTTTTTTTTTTCCTTTTTACTTTCTAACTTAAGCATTCCAATGCTATTTATAGACCCAAATAATAACAATAATATTTATTGTTATTAATTCCTTTTCCTTTTCCTTTTAGGATATATATATATATATATATAATACCAAAAAATATACATATATCTTTATTCCCATTATCTTTCCTAAATAAATGCCTTAATCTTAGGCATTTATAAACATTAATAATAATAATAATAATACTTCTTTATTGTTATTATTATTTTTCTCTCACCAAAATCTACAATAAATATATATTTATTTAAACCATTATTCTCTCTTATAAATAAATATATATCTTTTTCGTCCAATCAAATCAATCATCTCTCTCCTTATGGATTATCTTCTTTTCCAAACAAATATAATTATATTCCAACATATAATTAACTTCACTTTTCCAAATTATTAATTAAATATATATATATATATATATATATATATATATATATATATATATACTCAATTAAATCCAATTCCACCAAAACCAACTTTTTCCTCCAAAATCTCAAATTAACTTAAGTCCTCAATTCTTTTAATCAATCAAATCTTTTCCAATAAATCACTTATAACTTCCAACATGAATTATCTTAACCCAACCATAACAACTTTACTCTAGAATCAATATTTATCTTTCTGCAGAATAATTAATTATCATCCACAATAATTAATTATTATTTACCTTTCTTCCAAAATAATTAATTATCTTCCACAATAATTAATTATTAATTATCTTCTCCAAAAATAATTAATTATCTTCCACAATAATTAATTATTATTTATCTTTCTCTAAAAATAATTATTAATTATCCTCCACAATAATTAATTATTATTTATCTTTCTCCAAAATAATTATTAATTATCTTCCACAATAATTAATTATTATTTATCTTTCTCCAAAATAATTATCCTTTTACAAATAATTATATTTTCCCAAAATATAATTATTTTACTTTTTCTCTCTTACCAAATATCTTTTCTCCAAAATACAATTACCTTTTCCTTAAATAGTTATATTTCAACAAATATAATTATCTTTTCCTTTAACATAATAATCATATATATATTTCCACGTATACATATAATTATTAAATCTTCAACAAAGTTTTCACCCCACAATTTAATTAAATAACGTCCATAATTATTTAATTAAATTCAACTTCAACAACACTAAAAATCCACAACTTTACTTAATCCTCTTAACCTACCATTTAAAAAAAACTCAACAAACACCACGTGTCAAAACCTCTAATTAATTAAATATTCATCCAATAAATATTTAATTAATTTTAATTCCCACATAAATCAAATAATTCTCATTAAATGGATTCAAAATAACGCCCAATAAATTAAATCTAGATAAACAAAATTAAGATAACTGACTCCAAAATTATCTAAATTTTTGGGGCGTTACACAAACAATTCAGGATCACATCTTCTGTACTAAATATAAAGTCGGTCGCATCCATAGTGCCCACAGAATAAGACGTCTGATCTTATTTTTGTTAGCATACTATTTAAACTATTACTTGAACTTGATCCACATTTATGTCATTTCATAAAGGTCAAGTACTCTTGCTATAGTCAAGTATCCTTGTTCATTGGACTTTGAGTTTATAACAAACAAATCTCTCATTCGATAACAATTTATTGAACAATACTTCAACAATTACCATATTGAACAATAGATAGTTCAATATTCAGAAATCATGAGTTTTAGGATATAAAATTCAATATAATAGATCTTTTTAACCAACATAAATAGTCATAAAACTCAAAATTCATCGTAATTTTACTCAATTTTAATAAAACAGTTATGATCACAAGCCTTTAAAATAGAAGATCATATCGATCATTATTTTAACTTTAGTTTTACGTTCAATTAATCTTTCTTTGTATCATAAAATTTCCAACATGAAAATCAAAATCAATAAAGATATGGAATCCTTGTTGATTTTTAAAAATGTCTTTTAAAAGTAATTTGCTTAAAAGAATTAAAAATGTGAAAAGGCATCTCTCCTTATTCGTTTTCTACTACCTCCTATTCACTCCATAGTCAAATCGATGCGGGATGTCTTTGGGAGCGATGCTGAGATACTCAATGTTACTTTTCCTCTTACTCAAAGCTTCTTTTTAAAGTAATATTGTTTCACATTAACTAAAATTAATTTTTAAAAAATCTATAATAATTTCGTACTGTTTTTGAAGAAATTAGTTGATAAGTAGTTTTGTTAAAGGATTGATAAACATTCACACTACTCAAAATATCAATGTATATAAGAATTTATAAATAACATAAATAGATATTTACCATAATTATTTAGTTAAATAATTATTTCTCAAATAACAAAATACAATTTTGAATAACTAACTTCGAAAACTAAAAACATTCATGGAAAATCAATTTCTAAAAATTGATACCAAACATAAATATAATTATTTAAAAATCAATTTTAATTAAGATTGAACCCACCCGTAATTAACTAGAGGGCGTGGGAAAAGAAAAATACGGTTCGTACGGAGTTACCGTACACAGGACCGTAGATGATCGGGCCTCGAAACTTTCTCCCAATTTCTCAACCTTTTTAATTTTAAACGACAGGCGCCGTCCGTCCGTGTCGTTGGTTCGGCAAGGGTGGGTCTACATCCTATAACGAAGTCTATTTATTTACATTCAGGACCTTCTATTTCTATTTTATTTCAATTTTAGCCACTCAGTTTCCTTTTTATTTATTTATTTATTTATTTCCTTCTTCGGTCCCACTTTTCTTCTCATTTTGTAAAGGTCACCCTCATGTAGGGTGGGCGGAACGGAATCTCATAGACACAACTTTTTTATTTTATTTTATTAAACTTAATAAAATCCATCCACCCTCATTTATTATTTTATTTTGACCATTCACATCCTTTTCCTTTTAATAGCTGATTCTTTTTTTCTTTTTTTTTTTTTAATTCTAAAATAATATAATTTTAAGTCCAAATATTTGAGTTTTGTTTTAATTTAACTTCTAACTCTTACAATTTTATACCTAGAGTAGAGTGAGATTTTGGAATTTCATGGGCTCTTCTCATAGTGTGGTTTGTTGGGGTTAGATTTTGTGGTGAATTTTTTCAAGTTAGATTGAGTAAGGGTGTCAAACATAAGTTTCGGCAGGAGTGTAATAAAGAAAATTAATTAATTTTAATTTAGAAATAAACTTAATTATAATTCTTTTAAATTAACTATTATTTATTATCGACCAAATCTTACACAACAACGAAGGTGGACAACACAAGTTTAGTAAACTTAATGATGTTCATGTTGATTATTGCTTTTATTTATTTATTTTATTTCAATATATTTTACATGAAGATCTAACCGATTAGAACATATGTCCATGATGAACATATACTTATGTTGGCTCCAAAATTACAAATATGATGTTAATTAAAAATATACAAAGTTATTATTGATATTTAATATATTGACGTTCACATTTTCTTTACAACAAAGGGATATGGGATCTACTTTAAATCCAAATTTAAGTTAGTTGAACAAAGTGTAGGGGGCAATATTCACATTTAATTGCCAAACAAATATGACTTCTAAAAAAATAATTAAATAATTATATGAAGAATAAATGATAAATTATAATCATGCAAATAATTTCCTACAAATGCATTATCTTTAATTTGACTTTTAATAACACCCCTACAATACTAACTTACCTAATTGTTATTATTGTAATTATTATTATTATTATTTTAAAAAAGTGCTCTCTCATATTTTCCCCTCTTGACCACAATATTAGTTAAGACAAATGATGAAGGCTTTATTTTATTTTATTTTTTTAACAGTAATTTTGACTAAATCTTAAATAAATAAATTAAATAAAAAAAAAAAACAAGAGAAATTTTGAAAAAAAAGATTATGTCTAATGTGCATCCATTTGTTGACCAAATGAATTGTGTAAATCTCACAACACCCTTTGAGCTTTGTTTGAAAGTTCCATTAAGTTATTCTTTTGAATACAAAGCCCAAAACAAATTCTTTGTTATATTTTAACTAATGCCATTCAGACTTTTTCTTCCTTTCTAGATTAGGGTATACTTTTTTTTTTTAATTTATAATTGTTTTTGGACCTTTATTTTTAAATTATTATAATAATTTTTATATCCAATACAATTTTTTTTATATAAAAGCAATGCATTAACGAATTAACGAAATGCTAATTAAATATTTTGGTAGAAAAAAAAAGATTATAGAGCATATTAAAATAAATATTTATTAAAGACACCATGAACCATGTTAGTATGAATTTGAAAATTTCTCATAAGTTAAACCATGTTAGTATGAATTTGGAAATTTCCTCTAGGTTAATTTACATAAATGTAACAAAATCCTTCCTGTCCATATAACAAAATAAGAAAAGTTCATGAAGTTCGATTATTTTTTTCATAAATTCTATATATGTCCTTGTTGGTTTTGAATATTGTGGACGAGTTTTTTATTTCTTAATTTCTTCTTATTCTTTGCGATTTATTCATCTTCTCTTCTAGATTTTCTTTCTTCGAAATTTAGAGTATAAGATCTGAGTTTCGTTTCTAAACAATTGTGTTCCAAACTCTAAATGATCATGTATATTGTATTATACGATCGTTAGATTTAAAGTTTTTACGATCATTTACATTAGACTACATGATCTCTTATACCATAACCAACACGATCACTTACCATGATCAACACGGGCGTTTAAAGTATACTATTTCATTACATGATCGTTTATTTTGATTAAACAATTGTGTATAGAAATCTAACGAACGTTTAGATTTCATTATATATAATCATTTATGTCTGAAGCTTTCTCACTATCCTTTATAGTTTATTATTCACATGGTTTAAAATGAACTACACAATCGTGTATCAAGATCTAAATCATGAATAGTTTAGACTATAGTACACGATCGTTTAGAAAAAGATTGTTTGACCGATTAATTGCGTGTTGATTGTGGACTTTTTGGTATTTCATAATATGGACCTGTTGGCATTTTTCCTTTTCAAAATTGTTTTATACTGTATAAACATTTTACCGATTTTCTTATGTATATTTTTTTAAAGAAAACCCAACTTTGTACTTGCAAAAACATTTGAGAATTTAAAAATTTGTTAAGGATATATCGGATCAAATAACTATTTTATTTTTCTGTGAGGCTTGATTGTCTTTTTAAGTTTTAAGATAGTGTAATTTTACCATAAAGTTTAAAGAATTAGTGCTCACTTTTGGTCATTTTGTCATTAGTCAAATTAACAAAGAATGCTTTCTTATAAGTTAAGGAATTAAAATATAATTAATAATAAAAGAGAAAATTAATACTCTCTTACCTCTCCCACCTTGGACGATTTCGTAATCGCCATTGTTGCCGCCACAGTCGGCACCATCCTTTCTTCTTCTTCTTCTTCTTCGAAACTCGTCTCCACCCACCCCTCCTTTTAGGATTTTTTTCCCTTCGATCAAAATATGAAAACAAAACTCTCCTTCTTTATGTTTCTATATCTTCCTTTGCTTTTTGGTCGTATGAAGGTGTCTGAGTACTGTTTGGAACAAGAAGAATAATAAAAGACGTTATCAAATTTAGAGGATCCTAAAGTTCTAAATTCCCAGTGTAAAGAGTTTAGATATAAAAATTAATTTGTATTAGCTTAAATTTCTTGAATAACCAAAAAGTGTAATTCATAACTCATCTTTATATTTCTATATTTTCTTTACTGCCTTTTGATCGTATTTCATGAAAGTGGATGGATGAAGTTTGTTAAAAGAGTATTTGGAACCAGAAAAATTAATGATTTAAATAATCTAAACTCTAATTACTATAATTTAGTTGGACAATTATTATAACCAACTCCTTATTCTAGATACATAGATACTTCGATAAAAACAAGTTTATCAAAGATGCTTACTAATAGTAATTTATTACTTCACTGATAGATAAAGAGAGGAGATGATTAAAAAAAATGGACTTGTTGAATTTTGTAAAATTATTAATTATTTTATTTAATTTTTATATCAAAATTTGTATGATCGAACCATTGGTTAAGATAAAAAAAGCGATTTACACAAAAATATTTTACTAATAAAAATGTCAAGTTAAGACACAATAGTGACTTGAATATACATACAACTTTAATAGATTAAAAAGCCATGATGTTAATTAAGTAGTTTACAGTAGGATGGAAACTAATCCAAATCTTTTCAAAAAAGAAAAAAGAATGGGATTTTGTAAAAGAGTGATTTGATCCCATTTCCATGGTTAATTTTATTGTAACGTTTTTTCTTTTTCATTTTAAAAGTATTTCTACCCTCAAAATAAAGTACTTACATCTTATGTCATACTCTTTTGAAACATCATATCAATAACATATTTAGTATATTTTGAGTTTTTGACCTTTGAATTGAGAATATAATAGTTTAATTGTATTAACAGTCATAAGACATTTTGTGTTATATGTAAAAAGTATTAACTTTATCTTAATTTGGTTGAGTTTATGTATCAAACAAAGTACATGAAAACATATATGAGTGATTTAAAAGAAAAAAAACTTAGACAATCGTTTATTTTGAATAATTTAAAATTACTTATTTAGTGAAACATTAAATTGATAATACAAAAGAATAAAAGAAAATATTTAATATCATAAATGTAAAAGAGAAATAAAAGGAAAAGGGAATGTACCTATTGTCATACGAGAATGTTCTACTTTCCAATATAAATAACATACAGCTGTATGAAAAAAAGAAAAAAAAAAAAGAAAAGAAAAAGAAAAGAAAATAAAGAAAATTTATTACAAAGATAATAAGAGCAAAAATACATGGATTCTTTTTATTGTATTTTATTTACATTTTTATATACAAAAAAAGAAGAAAAAGAGAAGACATTAGAAAATAAAATAATACAGTGATTTCTGCCGTTACTTTGCTTAAACATTATTCGATTTAAATTTTGAACCAACAAAAAAAATAAAATTTCAAGATTAATATATGCGGGGGTCCCACAATGATATTTATTATTATTATTATTATTATTATTATTTTTTTCCTGGTCTCCTCAATTCTCTTACAGTTTTCTCTTTCCTTCCCCCTTTTTCGCTTCAAAATAAATTCCATTTTTCCCCTTTCTTTGTCACTTTGAACTCTTCTGGACTCTACAACCCATTTCTCCATTCCCAACTACACCCATTCTTCTATGCTTCTTCTTTGATTTCTTCAAACCCAATTAATTCAATCCAAAGTAACAACCAAGGTCTCTTTTTCTCTTTCTTTGGATTGATTTTCAAGCCATATCCACTTCTTTGTTTGCTTTTACTGTAAGTAATTTACTCAGTTTCTTTCAATTCTTCTTCTTCTTCTTCTTCTTCTTCTTCTTCTTCTTCTTTCTTTTGTATTCTTTTTCTTTTTTTTTTTTAATTGTGAAATTGGGTTTTCTTGATGTTTCTTGCCCCTGAGGCTGATGGGTCGGATTTGGTTTTGATATTTGTGGTTGGGGGTTTTTAGTTAGTTTCTTGATATTCAATTCTGAAACTTATTTTGTGTTTCGTTTCCTAAATTTTCTGTTCGTGGGATGGTGTTGTGTTGGTGGGGTGGAGTTCTTTTCTTTTGCATTTGGGTTTTTCTTGGGTTTCTTTGGAACTTCAAATTCCTTTTTTTTTTGTTGGTGAAGAATGGTAATTGAGGATCTACTTGTTGATTTTTGTTTGCTGGGTTTCTTTTATCTTAATCTGAGTTTGAAGATAAATTCTGTCTTCATTCTTTAGCTACTTCTTGTTATTTGGTACTCGGGATCATACTATTAGATGGGTGTCAGATTTCTTCATATGGGTTGTTTGGATTGTCGGTGTTAAAGCATTTGTGAAAGTTGTTTTCTGCATGCAATCTTTTAGAGGTTGATTAAACTTTTTATCATGATCATTGATTAATTTACAATTACTTAAATGTGGTTTCCGAATTTCAAGAAAATGTTGTACTGACAATATGGTATTATTTTGCCTTAGATTGGTGTCGGAGAGGCTGTTCTTGAGTGAAATTAGAGGTGCTTGGTGTGTAGTATGTGCCATTATTGTGGTGCTGTGATAACAGATTCAAATGGAAAAAATTTGGAGAATGGTAGTTCTCTTAAACTAGATGATGCAGACCCCATGTGTTTGTGTAGAGTTTGCAAAGAGAATCAGGAGCAAGAAATGATGAAGTCAGATAATAGAAATTCGAGTGAAGCACCGACGTTAAGTCCAATGCCTTCGCTGTCAAGCTGCAATAGTTGCGTTTCTGCTAATTATACTTCTTTCAAGTGTTTCTATACTTCTATTTTTCTCAATGAATCCTGATTCTCATGATTTAATGCCTTTTATCTTCTCTTCTCATCAGGTGATTGTTCAACTGTGGCAAATTTAGATGTCAGGTAATATAGCTTACTAAGGGATCTTTTTTTAGTCAACCACCACTTTTTTCGTATGGTCATTGGATTCATTTTATTTTATTAGGGATGGTCAAGAAAGTGCAACAGGAAGTAGCCAAGAAGATATCGATTGTAGGCAAGAAAGGATGTCACTTAACTCGAGTGAAGTAGCTGACAGCAATGATCAACTCAGTGGAAGAGATGATGGAAGTGTCATGTCAAATAATCAAGAAACAACACAGAACGCCTCTGGTGTTCCTGTCAATGCAGATGTTGAGCAATCTAATTCTAATTGGATGGATCCTGATCTGTGGGATCCTCCAGAGCCAGAGGACCCAGAGGATCACATGGAGGGTGGGATGGGTTATAACGATGATGACGATGATGAGTTTGGTGATAGCTCAGAGTGGAGCACGTCAAGTTCCTTTAGTCGCTCTGTGGATGAAGCTAGTGTTAGCTATAGGTTTAAAGAGGAAAAACAAAGGGCAATGCAACAGGTTATGAATGGGAAGTACAAGGCTTTCATACGCCATCTTCTTAAAGTAGTTCATGTCCCTGCCTCATCAGGGGAGGATAGTGAAAATTGGGTGGATATAGTTTCTTCTTTGTCTTGGGAAGCTGCCACATTTTTGAAGCCTGTAGTAAATGGTAAAGCGATGGATCCAAACGCTCATGTAAAAGTGAAGTGCATTGCAACAGGTACTCGCAAACAAAGGTAATTTACTAAACTACGTTATGTTGACTGCAAAATTAATATAGGGAGGTATTGTTACTTTTACTTTATATTAGTATTGATATGTGTATAGTTGTCTACCATCAGCCAGCGCTTTGTGGCTTCTTGTGCTCCTTTCGGATGGTGGATGAGGTCTTTTAAGTTTTTTCTTTGGTGCTTGCACATCGTTTAAATTTGTAAAGATTTCGTATTTTACGTCTTTGATTGATGAATTTTTGGGAGTTTCATGTCTAAACCCATCAATTTGGGAACGGAAATCAGAAACTTTTATCCGGCTATTCCCATTCTTTTAATTATTTTATCATATAACAGTGGTATTTTCAAATTTTTAAAGTTTGATGAAAGATCAACTTTCGTTGAGAATAAATAAATAAATAAAAGAATACAACCAGCGTACAAAGACAAAAAAAAAAAAAAAAAAGCCCACAAAAGGGATCAATCCTAAAGATTGGGACTCCGATCAAGAAGTATAAAACCTAGCAAACAATTACAAAAGGAAGTCGCCTCGGAAGCCTATAGAGAAATATTGAATCTCACAAGGGACCAAACACTTTCTCTCAATCACTCATCCATTGTTTTTCTCCCCCGGTAAACCCCACAACAAAGAACACATTCCGGCTTCTCAAAAGTAATTCTCTTCCCCCAAATTATACATACATATATATATATATATATATATATATATATATATATATATATATATATATATATATATATATATATATATATATATATATATATAAGATGAAAACAACCTATTCTAATACCATAGTATTGAGTTTTCTCAAGAAGAGACCAACCAGCTGCTTAATTCCCCATCAAAGAAACCTCTTCTAATGCCTAGTCTCAAGTTTGGATGGCCCATGTTTCCTTTCAGCTGCATAAACCCCTAATTATTTGCCTATTTAAATGTGTTTATACATCTCTAATATCTCCCTCTCCCTCTCCCTCTCATAGATATTTTAGATGTCTACAATAATACAAATACATGTAGGTAAATAGATATAAGTGGTAAAATACTTTATTAAATATTAAAATCCGTTCGCTGATTGAAACAAATTTGTTATCTTTGTCAAATTTTCTTTTGTTGTGGAAATATCCATTAATCGTTTTTACTATTTATTTATTTATAATGAAAATAATTAGAATCATGATACAAGTAACTAACAAGTAAATAGAAGGGCAAACAAAAGGACAACCCAAAAAGAGGAGTCTAAAGAGGAGTCACTACAACTACCTATATAGAAACAGACTCCATTCCGAAAGGATAAGACCTGACAGATAATGTCAGAAATCTTTGGTAATCAAACCAAGAAACAGTAAACCTAATCAGGGATCAAACCTTGTCATCTCACCAGAACATCCCAAACCCTCGTAAATAGTATTATTCCTCCCGTACCAGAGGAACTTGTGTGTATCCTGAAAGGGGTGGGTACATGGTAACCTTGTGAATCATAGACCAGCAATCTTTGCTAGGTCGAACCCAGACTCCTTCAAAAAGCAATATCAATATGAAGCTGCTAAAGGAAAACTCTAGAGGTGGTCGAGATCCTTTACTATACATTTGCATGCATTTGAAGATAATGTACTAGTGTGACACCACCAAAAAGGATGAGTGCCTTTAGAACTCAGTTTATCTTGTTAAGCAAAGAAAATGACCTTCAATATTTGCACCTTCCATAACAAGAAATATGGAGGAGACCTAGGAGTAAAGTCAGAAATGAGATGGAAAAAGAATTGCAAGAAACCCCAAAGAACAAGGAGCCCAAAGTGAGGATTCCTCCTCCTCAGTCTAATTGAAAAATTCGTAACAAAGAGATTTAACTCACAACTTCAATTGTTTCACTATTAAGACGAGGTAGACTAAACCTAGAGTAGGTGAAGAAAGGATACTCATAGATAGAAGGCAAGACAAATGCAATCAAATGCATCCTCACTGAGGATACAAGAAACTAACGTGGATGAAGATACACAAAGTGCTATCTCCCACCATTGATCCTCCCAAAAAGAGTGTTCTTGCCATTCCCGCTGGTAAAGGGTAGGATACACAAAGGGCCATCTCCTCATCATTGATCCTTCCAAAAAATCAGTTTTCAGGGGTTCCTGAATTCAAACCACCACCAATGGTAGGACTGAAGGATGAGTACATACTTAGTGACCTATGATCTGTGCTAGAAACACTTGGCCAAAAGGGCCTCCATATGTAATCCAGGTAGTCTATGAAATGACCCACTGGTTTAGGCACCGTGTCCCTCTCACCAAGTGAGGGCTTTCTACCCTCCTCAACTCCCTCACTTGATCACATAGGGGAAGGTAGTCAATTGACATCCCACTCAAAACTTCAGTGATAAGAGTTCATTGGCTGCCCTTAGATAAAAATGGTTTTTTTCCAGGGAGCTAGATGTTTAGGATCTTTTTCAGGACCAGATTTCAAAAGAACACTTGGGACTATGACCAAGAGGAATCACTAGATATGGAGGGAGGCTAACCTGCCTAGCAGCCATTCATGGAAGCCCAACCCAACCCAACCCAACCCAATAACTTGGGGAGGACCACAGTTCATTCATCAATGGCATGAAATTTCTGTTTCTTTTCCCAAAAAAGATAGAAAATGATTACAGTTTCAACCCAATAATTAAAAACTTCTTTTACTTGAAAAGATACAAGATGCAGTTAAGATTAGCAGGGTCTTCTTCCTTCTGTACACTAGACACCTCAAGGTTTTCATTGATCTACATTTTCCTTCTTAATTTCATCATCTTTTGGAAGATAAATGGATAAGCGACAAACGTTTGTTGCCTCTTCTTTTCTCTCATTCGTATGATATAGCCTTACCATACCAGATGGATACCATTTCTGTCTAGGGTCCTATTTTTAGTTTCAATTTAACTCAACAATATATGGGCAGAGAGTTGCCTTTTTGAAGGGTAGTTCCTTATTCTAGGATTGGGATTAAAAAGAACATTCTTCCTTTTTTGGCTCTTGATAGAGTTGGATTCTTTGTGCCATAGTTGTGTCGTCTATCATCTATGGTGTACTTGAGACACGTGCTTAGCTTTGGAGGTGTTGCTCTTTTATTTATTATTTAATTATTTTTGGGAGGGATGTTTTACTTGAAACAAGCGGAAGGATAATATTTGAAGCTTAGGCATTTTAGTATCTCATTTTTACTTCTAATTTTTTTTTATAAGATTGTTTTTGCTTGTTCATTCCATGCTTGGTTTTCAGTGATGACATGATGTTCCAAGCCCGTGATTTGGAATATAGACTTGACACACTCTATATCTCCTACTTTTTAGAATCCCTTAGATTTTAATCTGATGTCATTTAGTTCACGTGTCCTTTCATCTAGAAACTTGGCAACAGTTGTTCGTTGCTGTGATCTAAAAATGTTATATAATGTCTTGAAGTCTTTTGAGACTCGATATTTATATTGCTGATACAAACAACGTGTGTCTTTGGAACATGCCTTTTAGAAGTATTTTTGGGTCTATCCCGGACCTGGAATCACTCTAGAATAAGCACACCTGATCAGAAAGTTCGTAGTAAATTGTAAAGTTCTTTGTAAATGGGCTATCAAATTGAAGGCACACCTTCTTGGTATGCTATACTATCTCATACATGCAGAGTCAAAACCCTCTTATTCTAATCTGATGTTGTATTCATTTGTCCATCCTTAACTTCTGTCTATACAATTTTTTCTAAGCGTCATCTAATACACTGGTTGTCACTCTTCACCTTTCTTTAGATTCCTGGGGTGGTTAGACTTAATTCATTTTAATTAAAAGCTTATGACACAAACAGAAACAACACAAAAAAATGGATTCAAAAGCCTGTCTAGTGACAGAGTCCCTTCCCTTCATTCTTCTAATTTGAAGTGTTGGAAGGAACAGGTGAAAAGATGTAGAGTGAGTGGAGCACACAAATCTTTAGTTTTGGGGTGTGTGGGTGTGTTTTTTCCCTCTTCCTTCTTAAATGTTAAGAAAGAGCAGGACAGCTTTTTACTTTAAATTGTGGAGCTTCAAATGGGTTTTTTCCCTATTTCAGTCAATTTGTCAAGGGCATGGTATTCAAGAAGCATGCAGCTCACAAACACATGCCGACACATTGTAAGAACCCGAAGTTAGTACTGATTCAAGGCATGCTTGGTGAGGCTCCAATAAGTAGACTGTCTTCATTTAATTCAATGGATCAGGTACTGAAATTTAGACGTTTCTGTCTGACTGAGAAATACACCTGTATGTCTTCTGATTTCTTTTTTGTCTGATCACAGGAAAATGATTTTACGAATCATGTTATAGAGATGATTGAAGGTTGCACTGCAAATGTTATTTTAGTTGAAAAAACTGCAGCACGAGTTATCCAAGAAGCAATTCTCAAGAAAGGCATGACATTAGTGCTTGATATGAAGCTCCACCGTCTTCAGAGAATAGCTCTTTGTACTGGTTCACCAATTTTAACATCTGAAACTTTAATGAGCCAAAAGACAAGACAGTGTGATGCTGTTTATTTTCAAAAAATTGTAGAAGAACATGCTGGTGTTTTGGAGGGAGGAAAGATGTCAACTAAAACTTTAATGTTTATTGAGGGCTGTCCAACACGTTTGGGTTGTACGGTTAGTGTGCTATTTCTAGTTGGCTCTCTCTACCATTATATATTGAGTTTGAGATAGATTCATTCATTACCAATCAACTACGCAAATGGATGGTTGGTGTTCTCTGGCTGTTTAATTGCTGGTTTCATTTTTGTGAAGGAAAAAGAAAAGATTTTGTGTTACTGTAGACAATTCCTTGAGTGTGAAAATAAGTTAAGTTAAAAGAACTTTAGCTTTTTCAAAGCTCCATCCTGGCAAGAAATACTCCTTTTTTTAGGGGCACAAACATTAGTTGAGACACAAGCATTAGTTGGGACACATGTTTCAGTTTTGTAAGAGTTTGAGCCATATCATGCAATTTTGTCTTTTGACAGCCTTCTAAAACAAAGATGAGAATATTGGTTGCATGAATTCTTGTAGGATTACACTAGCATGGTCTTTGATTTAATCCCTATATCTGCAGAGAGTTGCACTCACTTTTTATGTTCTAATTTTTCATCTCACCATCATATGGGGTGTGTGGTGTTGCCTCTTTCTAAATTTTTTTTGTATTATGACATCCATGGTTGGACTTTGATATTGTTTTGCCTGATGATAGATTAAATTCCAAATTAGAATATTGATTTAATTGACCGTCTTTTGGGCACAAATGAACTATGTACTTAAAATCTGCTGCAGATTTTGCTGAAAGGAGCTCACAGTGATGAACTGAAGAGGGTTAAGTTGGTTGTGCAGTGTGCCGTTGTTATGGCATTTCAATTAATATTAGAGACTTCTTTCATTGTTGACCAGCAAGCTATGTTTGCAACTATTCCATTTGGTGGAGTACCATCGATTGCTTCATCTGATCCCCAATCACCTTTAGAGCCTCGTAGCCCAAAAGTGGGTCAAGCTGAGAGTGCAAGTGATCAAATTGAACAACCAACGAATATTCATATTTCAAGTGGATCCCATGAGGAGGCATCCAACGAATCAAACGTGGAGACGGTGGAAAAGCTAATAGTGTCCTCTGAACCAGAACCATATAATCCTGCCATATTTTCTGGATTCTCATCCATTTCTGATTCATTAAAGAGAGCTATGGGGGAAAGTTTCCTTTTAACCTCTCCCTATCTGTCATTGTCTTCTTATTTTGGACATGAGAGTGACTTGAGTGGCTTGGTTGCAAAGTCTGACTCAATTCCATCTACTCTACAGGCAGTCTATCAGTTTGATGAGGAAGTTAGGGGCAGTTCTGATGGAGAGAATTCCGTTCATGAACAGTCTGTGTCACATCAATCAACCTTGGAAGGCCTTGGATTCCATGAAACTGCTCCTAACGATACCGGAGACACAATGCAGAAGAAACCGCCATTAGATTCCCAGAGTATTTTGGTTTTGATGTCGAGCCGAAATGCATTGAAGGGAACCATGTGTGAGCAGAGCCATTTTTCACATATTGTGTTCTACAAGAATTTTGATGTTCCTCTAGGGAAATTTTTACAAGAAAATTTACTAAATCAGGTTTGAAATGGAGCCATGATTACCTACTACATTTTAATATACAATTTACTAAATTCACTCGTTAATTTATCTTATAGCATGTGGAATACTAGTTTATAATAATCAATAATTTTGTATATATATATTTTGAAGTTTATATACTTCTTAGCTTCTGGTAAAGCTGCAATAAGACTAGAAGCTGCAGTAAGACTATGATGCATCTAATTATCTTGACTCGTTTGTTTTACCAATGAGAAAAACCATCTGTGCATGAGGCTACTGAGTTTGGAATAGCCCTAATCATAAACTATAAGAGTCAACATTTTCTAAGATGGTTCTGAACTTTGGTGCAACTGCAGAATAATCTCTGCACTGTCTGTGGCGAACTGCCAGAAGCTCACTTTTACTATTATGCACACTATCGAAAGCAGCTTTCCATTCAAGTCAAACAGCTTCCAGGAGATAAAGTTTTGCCAGGTGAAACAGAAGGAAAACTTTGGATGTGGAGTCGTTGCAGTAAGTGTAAATCTCTGGGAGGACCTTCAAAGTCCACAAAAAGGGTGCTGATCTCTACAGCTGCACGTGGCTTATCATTTGGGAAGTTTTTAGAGCTTTGTTTCTCTGATGACACTTTACCTAGTAAATCATCAGTTTGTGGTCATTCTTTGTTTGGGGACTTCCTCTACTTCTTCGGGTACGTGTTGCCATAGACTGGATATTTACTTGTGCTTGCATTTTCATTTTTTCTGTCCTGAACTCAGTCTTCCTTGATTATTATCATTGTGGTTTGTAGACTGGGCAATATGGTTGCTATGTTCAGATATTCTGAGGTAGCAATTTATACGGTCTCTATGCCTCCTCAGAAATTGGAGTTCAACAGTTCAATGAGACAAGGTCATCTCATCAAAGAAATTGAAAATGTATGTAATCTTATCTATGTTTGTCTGTCACCCTTCTCTGCTTTATGATGAGATTCCAATTGATTTCTTCTAATAGTGTATGGATTACTCAATTGTGAAGTGTGTGATTTTTTAACATCTGGTCAAGGTTTACACGAAAGGGATGTTACTTTTCTCTGAGATTGCACACTCTCTGAAGAAGATCATATCTGAACGTAATAGTTCAAATGTAAACCACCCTCAAGGCTTTCTCAATGACTTTTCTTTTGTTGAAGAAATGTTAAATGAAGAACGATCAGAATTTGAGGTTAGCTTTTTGTTGTTGTCTCCTTGGAATTCTCTGGAACTTTTACTCCTTTTGAATTCCTTCTCCTTTTCGTTTATGATGAAGTGCATCCTCTTATTTCTATGCATTAAGGCATACTTTTCCTTTTTTTTTTAATTGAATGAAATGCAGGTAAAAATTCAAAATTCTCTTACTAAGAAAGGAAACCTGGACTTGGCTTTTCACAAATTTCTCAATTTGAATCGATTGCTCTGGGACCTGTTGCTAGAATCATGTATTTGGGATAGACGCCTGCAATCATTAGCATCTTTGGGCGTTACAACAAACTCTGGCACCTCTGAAAATGTTGAGCCAGAACCAGTTATGTTGAAGATGAATAGCAACATCAATGTTGGACCTGAGGAATCAGAATCAATTGCAGAAAATGATGATACAAAAATTCAGCAAGATATATCCGTAGATGAAAATGTATTGCCTCTGAAAGAAATTGCAGTTGAAGGTTCGGATGGAGAGTCGGGTGGTGATGAACTTAATTTACCTTCAGCGATTGAAGTCACGGAGATACAGATTATAGATGATTTGAGCCCCAAAAAACTTTCTCGCCAAGGGACTTTGTCAAATGGCTTTGACTGTCATCATTCGGATTATGAGGATTCTCAAGTAGGAAGAGTTCTGTCATCTGGTGATTTGCATGTAGATAGGACAATTCCAATTTCAATAGGTGATTCGACCCTCAGCAAATTGTTTTGTACACCGTTTTCGGAGATAAGGCAGATGCACTTGAGGGACATCCAGAGAAGTTACTTTCCCGAACTCAAATCCATCAGTAGCTATACTCCAAAACTCTTAACCGCAGCCTCTGACTTCATCCATGAAGAAGGACAGAAGCTGCACATTCATCTTGCTGATGATAATTTTGTTGTTTCAGACTATGAGGGTGAACTCTCGAGCATAGTTGCTTGTGTACTTGCTTTGTTGAAAGATCAACCCTTTCAAACAGATTCTCATAATGAGGATAGCAAGGGAGAGGGAGGAGGCGCTTTACAACCAGCTTTAAGTTCACGAAGCCTAAATAAAGTTCCCTCAAATGGATCCTCAGATTCAGAGTCTAGCATCTCTTCAGAAGAATATCGGTTCTCAAGCTTTGACAGGTTAAATTTGTTGGATTCTCTTGTTTCAGAAACTTTCAAGCGATCGGATCATGAAGGGGTCATAAAGTCACTAGCAAAGGGAAAATATCTTGTGAATTGCCCATATATCAATCAGTTTCGTGATCTTCGGAGTCGATGCTGCCCGTCTGAGCTCCATTTCATAGCTTCTTTGAGTCGTTGTATAAACTGGAACGCAAAAGGTGGGAAGAGCAAATCTTTTTTTGCCAAGACACTTGATGACAGGTTCATTATCAAAGAAATTAAAAGAACTGAGTATGATTCATTTATGAAGTTTGCTCCAGAGTATTTCAAGTACATTAATGAATCATTTGACATGGGGAACCAGACATGCCTTGCTAAAGTTCTTGGAATCTATCAGGTTTGATAGACATAACATTCATCTCTTTGATATTTTATACCACCTCCACCCTTGGTTGTCCTTATTAACATTCTTTTTTAGGTAACGGTGAGAGAGCAAAAGAGTGGGAAAGAGATGAGACATGATTTGATGGTTATGGAGAACCTCAGTTTCGGTCGCAACATAATTCGCCAATATGATCTTAAAGGAGCTCTACATGCTCGATTTAATCCAGCTACCAACAATTTTGGTGAAGTCCTCTTAGATCAGAACTTTGTGAATGACATGAACTCATCTCCCCTCTATGTGAGTAATCGAGCAAAGCGTCGGTTGCAACGGGCGATTTGGAATGATACCACTTTTCTCAATGTGAGTACAAAACTGATTCTTTCACTCATTGAAGTCCTCTCCCCCTGATTGATGAGATCTTTTTGTTTAAAGGTTTATCAGATTTGATATAGTTGTGTTTCGTTGTTGCTTATCATTATTTTTTATTTGTGCTTAGGATGACTTGTTACTGACCTGGTTTTGTATTTTGTATATTTGTATCATCTTTCAATAATAAAAAAATTAAGTTTTACTAGTTTAATTAGCTACAGACTACAGTTTAAGCTTTAAGGACTACTGGTAGGTGGGGTGTGAAGAGTTAAAAGGAAGTGTCACAATCATAACAGATCTTGTTTGGACATTTTACAAGCCTCATCTTAAGTTGTTTGGTTCACTTGCAATAATAGCTTATCTTGCATAGTTTGGTTTTGGAAGATTTCTGAGCATTTCAAGAATAGTCTCTTCTTTGGTTTATGAGTTTTCTCTCTTGTTTTATTTGGATTATTTTAGCTCTCTGCTTAGATCTTACATTTTGTTAGTTTGAAGGTTTGATTATGGAGTCTGCAGGTAGATGCTTTAGTTTTTTCAGATCTTGTTGTATTTCTCCTACCTTCCCTCATTTAGACTTGTGGATCTGATTGAACCCCAAGAATGCATTAGGAAGGTTAATTTTTCTGACATTTTTTGCATAATGCTTGCAGTCGATAAATGTTATGGATTATTCTCTGCTTGTTGGGGTTGATGCCGAAAAGAAGGAACTTGTATGTGGGATAATCGATTACCTTAGACAATACACGTGGGACAAGCAACTAGAGACGTGGGTGAAATCATCCCTCATACCAAAAAATGTACTTCCGACCGTTGTTTCTCCAAAAGAGTACAAGAGGAGATTTAGAAAGTTCATGTCAGCACATTTCTTGAGTGTCCCAGATCATTGGTGCATGCAGCAGAACCTCCCTGGGCCTTGGGACCTCTGTGGCACCGCAGATTGTGCTTCTTCTAATAAGACGAATGCCAATGAAAATGTTCTCTCTTCATAAAGTCCAAAGGAGCAGCTCGGTTTTTTGTAATCAAAATGGAGAAAATGTGGATTGATGAAGGAAGGTGTTCTCTCTTCATGACCTCTTTTGACTAAAGTCCAGCTGCCTCATTATGCTTGCAAGTTCATTCTATGGTTGTAAATAGATGGCTGACATGCCATTCAGTTTTATCATGAGTTTGCCCTGATATTCTGCAAATTTTTTGTTAGCAAAAAGTCTAGGGTGGTGAAATTACTGGTAGGTTGCCTCCGATCATGCTCAGGTTGCCTAGTTGAGGGGCAAAAGGGTAATTGTGTAGTTAAAAGTGTATAGGTTATATAGTAGCTGAAGATTTGTTAATTCTTGTGAAAATATATAAAATCTTCATTCATCTGAGATGTATTAATTGATGATGTTCATTCATTTTCACAAAGTAAATCAAATACATAAAAATCTTTTTCTTCTACTTCCTTCAGCGGGCCATAGTTCTTTTGTTTGTTAAAGTAAAGATCTGTTTGTTAGTATAGTTTAAATAAATCATTGAATGTTCATTTTTCATCCACTCAATTGTAGAAAGAAGGGAATATTTGTTCAATCTACATGACAACTTTAGAGGGTCATTTGGATTTAATTAAAATTTTTGTCAGAGGGTGAACATGATTTTTTTTTCTTCTAAATATGTTCAGTTTAAACTAATTATGAATTTTCTTAAAAAACAAATTAATATAACTCTTGAGTTAATTTTTTTTTTTTTTTGTATAATTTACCATTAATTTGATAAAGCAAAAATTATCATTCAATGCCTACAGTTAAAATTAATAGTAAAATTAAGTAGAAAAGAGCTAGAGGAAGTAGCAGTGATTATCATAGTGGTTGAGTTAAATTGGACCTTGACCTACCCTACTTTTCCAAGGATCTCTTGAGTTTAAATAAAAATTTTCTTGGATTAGAGTCCGATCTATACCTTGCTATTTTTAGAGTTTAAAGGAAAAATCATTTCTTTTCACGAGTTAGGATCAAAACATTCTAATATTTGGAAGCTTTAATAGCACACAGAAACCTCTATAATAAAAAGACCGAATAAACAAATTTGAGCTCACATTTTAATTCTAAAAAAATGATAAAATTTTCTATATAGAATAAGATACAAAGAATGAAAATTGAGAGTTTGGAGAGGTAGCAATGCTGTAAGCTTTTTCTTCTTTTTTAATTACTCTAACATTACAACTTAAATTAAGCTTGAGATACATTTTAAACCCTCTAGAGAGGGTTATTTGGAGAAGAGGAGTTTGGAAAATTAATTAGGCAAGAAGGAGTCATTTCAAACTATTTAAGCAAAAGGGATGTTTTTCTGTTTGTGTAGGGATGCGTCTCGGAGACACGTACTTGAAAGCATTAGGCTGAATGTGGAGTATTTTAAAAAATATAGTGTTTTTTTTAAAAAAATAATGATAAAAATATTGGTAGTTTGTAAAAATATGACAAAAAATAGCGTGGATGACCAAACTATTGTAAAAAATAGGATAGTTTATGCAAACAAAGAGAAGTCGATACACAACTTCCTTTAATTCATGTAAACTCTAACCAGTTATACATAAGAAAAAGAAATCTTATGATTTACAAACGTAATCTAAATTAAAAATAGAATTTTTTTAGTCAATATTATGATTTAAATACATAATTAAATATGTAATCCAAAATAAAAATGAAATATTTTTAATTAATATTATAGTTAAATACGATCCAATTTAAAAATAGATTTTTTTAAGTCAATAGGTTTAAATACACAATCCATATTAGAAATAGAAATTCTTTAGTCAATAATACCATCATAATTGAATTTAAATTTAGTGGCATCCAAATCATAAATTTATTGAATTTGAATCCAAATCATAATTGAATATTACCATTTTATTTGAAAAGGAGGTATTTGCATCTGTAAGACCTCCCTTCCTTTTCCACGATAAAAGCCCATCTCATCGCTTTCTTCCACCACTCCACATTACTCTAAGCTCCCGTCTTCCGCCTCAGCTTCAGCGGGAAAGGATCACGCCATAGTCAGTCGCTTGAAGGACAATCCCTAGTCCGGAAAGGATACAATCACCGCCATTGTTAACAAGAAGCTATAAGATTTGGTCCATTGGATATCGTTACGATTCCGATGAATGAAGAATGAGTTTAATTTTGAGAAGTATTTTGATTTTTTTAAGAATAAAGTCGTGTATCGAGTACACGACTTCAGTCAAAAGTCATGGATCGGGTCCACGACTCCAATCAAATTTTGGCTCGTAAGCATGTACTCGGTCCACAATTTAGCAAAATCGTATACCCGATACACGACTTTGCTACTCTATTTTTATCTTTAGTTTCGCGCCTACCCTAATTTTGTCAATATTTTTTTAAAATATTATTTTAAAAAAAATTCATTGAATGCATATGACACGTTAAAGCTAATTATTGTTTCTTTCATTTTCAACTCGTTTTGGGAATGATCTTTCATATCATTGGATATATATATATATATATATATATATACACATATATATATATATACTAGTATTTTTGCCCAAATAATTTACTTATGATATTCTTAATAATTTGATAATATTTTTAATGATTTCAACGGTTTTCTAAATGATTTTGCTGGATTTATTTGATAATTTTTTTACCACTTCTTTTTTTTTCATTGTTTGTTTTGAAAATTCACATTAGCTGTTGTAGGATTGAAATTGAGGTTAAAGATAATTATCTATATATTTTCATGTCTTTCAGTATTTTGGGTCGATTGAGTTCATAGTACTACGAGTCATTTTTTTTCAATGCTTTCATGTCTCAAATGAATATCAAACATTCATTAAAATATATGATAGAAACAATGACAACCATCTAATTTTTTTTTAACTAAAAGGTTCTTAGTCTTGCCTAGAAGAAGATCTCCTACTACGCTGAATTCGACCCTGTTGGTTTACAGTGTCCAAGATCACCACGACCTCTTACATTTGATGATTGTCCCTCATTTGTACGAACTTGTAAGGTTTGATCTTCTTCCATTTGGAGCATGTTGGGGATAGTCAGAAAGAAGTCGAATATTGACAATGTTGACATCATGGAAGTTTTGGTGAAATGATCAGATGGGGATGTTGCATAATGATTTTGAACATCGGGTTGAATTGGAACATCCTGATGTTGACATGAATCACCTTTTTCTTCATTTAGAACATCACCTTCAAAATATCTTACTTTGTATATAGATATCAAATTACTCAAAGTAATTGTTGCCATTCCAGCCACCCATGTGAAGGTGTATTAGATATTCTCAATCTTGTAAAATTTTTCTACAAATTTTTTGTTTACAATTATACTATGCAACCAAACAATAATTAAGTCATCCAATTAAATAATAAACCCTTACCAAAAAGTGATATGATGCTTATGCCTTTGTGATGTTGTCTACTAATATTAGAATACCATTCATTGTACCTAGGTCCAACATGTATGTCACTATTGATAAGAGGTTCGCTTGCAATCAAATTTTCTAGATCTTCCCAAGTTCATTTTTGTGGAGTCAAATATCTAATCCAGTCACCTTCGTGCCTATCGTGTAGATCGTGTGAATGTAATTGAGCATCTGTATCACAAGGTTGAGGGATATGTTTAAATCCTTGCATTGAGGATGAAAAAGAGAAGTTGTTTCGCTTATTGGGCATTCGACGTTTACTACGCGATGTGGTAAGCATGGAAGTTCCAGGCGACATGCCTTTATAGGGTTGAAGTACGCGACTTTTGGGGCAGGGTGTGACAGGTGGAATCAGAGCATAAGTTTCTGGAAAAGCTGAAATTTACCTTTGTTTGGGCATGAAAGTAAGTTGTAAGATACTATGGTGGAAAAAGTTGAGCTAATTTTAAGATATTTTTGTATGAAGTAGTCAATATCATGCTCGAGACAAGGAGAGAAAGGAAGAAGTGTTGGTTGGACAAGTTACACGAACATTAAAGAAATCGCAGAAGCAATTTGATATTGAGAAAGTGAAGGCATGAGAGCCACGACTCTAGAAGGAATTGCGAATCTAGCTAATTTAGAGAAGTGTCTAAGCTTGGTTGAAAAGTGCTTCGGGGTAACGGATTGTCCTGAAGATAGGAAAGTGAGGTTGACAACATTCTTGTTGCAAGGTAACATTGGGGATTGGTGAGTCCTATATGCATCAAGATAAGGAGGAATGAATTTTGTTAAGGATTTAAGAAAGGACTTTGGGAGAAGTTTTATCCTCGTTTGTTGTAAATGAAAAGAGGAACTCCTGAGTTTGAAACAACCTGATGTGACTATCAGAAGGAATTCACTAAGCACGCAAGGTTTGCGATGGTCTTCGTAATGGACGAAGAAGATAAGTTTAAGCATTTTGAAAAGGGGATTAAGGACAACAATTTCGACTTCGGTGACAACAATTACTAATTGGTCAAATTTCCTAAGTTGGCCAAGACATCCATGCAAGCTGAAAAGTGTTTGGTCGAAGAAGAAGGAAGGAATTTGAAGAGAAAGAAGGCAAGTTCGAAGGCGAGTTAGGAAGAGGAAAAAGGAGAGTGGCAAAGAGGTGGGTAAGCGGCTAAAGCCTTAGCCTTACCTTAACCAAGAAAGGACCCTAGTTGGTGAGAGACCAAAGCCAAATAGGATTGGTATCCCACCCATTTCAACAATCCACATGGAAAGGTCCCATGGTAGGCAAGGGAAAGAGATCAGTTGTGAGAAATATAAGTTTAAGAGGCGTGACAATGGGTGGAACCCTAACCCACAAGTCACAAATTACTACCCAACCCG
The DNA here is from genome assembly GCF_025177605.1 of Cucumis melo. NCBI lineage: Eukaryota > Viridiplantae > Streptophyta > Magnoliopsida > Cucurbitales > Cucurbitaceae > Cucumis > Cucumis melo. Next base: position 13,649,642 of record NC_066857.1, on the reverse strand, counting down.
CAACTGATAGAAATGCTCGCTCCATAAGACGCGATGCAAAGAAGAGGAACGAAATTAGGCGTTCAGAAAGGAAGGAACCAAGTATTTTAGTGGACAACCTTTATGAGTAAAATGAATATTTTGTTTTGAATGTGTTCCTTCTGAGTGAGAGATGCACATAGCATGTAAAGACGCCGTGTGAGCGTCTGGTGCAGCAAAAAGTGGGTCAAGGAAAATTTTCCAGATGATGAGAACAGAGTGAACCTCACAGTAAAGTAATGCATGATACTAGCAAGAGCAAATACCAGTAGTCCCAATGGAGGACACAAATCATATCTTTGGGTGGAAGAGATAAAAAAACTAGTATGTGATTCTTAAGAATTTATGAAAAGAGGCGTTGTCAGTTCGAGTTGTGGGGATGAACGATGAATTATGTGATGGTATGGTGTTTTCAAACGGGTGTTAGGAGCCCATTGACTGAAGTTGCGAGTGTTTTCTTTTACGAACCACCGTAAAAAATTTAAGGTTCCTGCATTGTTATTTTAGAGAACCGTACCTATACGATTTTCCTTGTGCTTTGCCCAACTCCCTAATCACATGAGAATTATAGCGAATAGGATTTACCGAACCCTAGGAGGGTGTAACTAGAGGAAGAAAGGGAGCATAATGGCTATGAATCAAAATAGCCTCCATGCACTGTGCAACATAATGGCTGTGTAATCTGGTATGAGATGCCCCATGCTTGCTGTGTAATCTGGTATGAGATGCCTTTTCCTTATTGCGTGATCTGGCATTGAAAGACGCGTTATGCGTAGTGGAATTGATGGAACTTGTCAATTGTGTTGAGACTACTCTACATGGCTACAACTCGGGAAAAGAGTGTGGTATATGCTTGAGTCGAGGAAAGATATGAAGACGATGGAACTTGTAGGATGATCCTACGAGTTGATGATGTGATGTCCTAGAGGCACCAGACATGATAGAGCCTATAATGAGAATAAAGGAGACAATTTTCCTAAACTGTACCACATATTGAGAAGGACCAAGATCGGTAAAGTGACTACGTGAATAAAAGGAGTTCTCACTTTATTCACCAAGCTTCGCAGCGAGTCTTGCGTAGGCAAAAAACGAAAGCTATGTTGTAAATTTTGAGGACAAAATTCCAAAATGGAGGGACCGATTGTGAGGCCCTGATCATGTACCGCTAACCCAATAAAGGCCCAATGACAAGGAATATGCATGAGGCCTTGACTCGAAGAAAGAAGGTTCGGGTGAAGAGGATTATAGAACATCTCACAAGGAAGTATGAAAAAGAGAGGAAAGTGACGCGAGAATAAGTGCTTAAGTCTAAGTTCCATTATTAGAAGGCAAGCAACGCGATGAGAATAAGTCGACGAGGAAGAAGCATGCGTTGAACTCCAAAAGTTAGGTGTTTAATATAATAATACAGAAAAGAAGTGCCTACGCCTAAGAAAGGAGGCGAGGAAGTGTCTTGTTAAGATGACTTGACCACTCGTTGAAAGGAAATATATGTCTGCTGCTTTTCGAGAAGATAGGAGGATTAGATGGTTTAAGAGTTTGACTTCCCAAAGGATAAGGTGTGTGTCTCGAGGGAAAAGCCCAATTGCTACTGACGGATAGCCCACATGTCGAATTTGGGTTGGCGGCATGGCGTGACGACTCGATAAGAAGATACATATAAAGTATTGAAACGACCATTGGATGTGGGAGGTCACTATAAAAGGGGCCACAGGTCAAAGAGGAAAAGAGAGTTTTCAGAAGTATTAGACCTTCTGATGAAAGTGACAAGGAAAATTCGAAGAGTTGAACAGTAGATGAGAAAATCGCTAAGCGAGAAGAGGAATCCAACGACAGAAAAGGAAGGGATTGAGGTTATAGTATATGTGTGAGTAACAAACAAGATTCCAGCGTGAGTTTTAAAATTTTCCTTTTATGTTTAAATCTTTCTTTGCTCGTATATGAGTTATGAATAAATGTCTATGGGCGATTCTTCCTAATCCAAGTGAGTATCTTCGTAACTATTGTTGTCCTTGAGTAATTATTGTGAGTGAAATATCTGTGAATCCCTGCCAAGGGAGGAACCGGTTACAAATGCCTTCCATAAATAGTTAGTATCTGTGAATCTTTCGTCAATGAAAGAAATATTTGCGAATGTCTCCCATAATCAGTTAGTGATGTGTTGTAAACGTGATACATGAGAAGTATGTTATGTTATTGAGAATATTCTAATGTTGTTCCTTATTCCGTGATTCGAGTGACTACTAAAATACTATGTAAGGAAAGTAAGTAAGTGTGCTAACTTTTATGTGTATTGTTTATAGTAGTTGTTTGTCAAAGGAAGATGTGATCTACCACTAGACGCTGGTGGGAATCTCAGTGAACTTGCGTAATGCTGGTTGGGTCTGAATCCTAGGTCCAGGTGAGGGGAGAATCCTAGGTCCCAGTGAGTTACAATGAGACGCTGGTTGAATGAAAAAGGACGAATATGCAGAGGCACTAGTGGAAATCCCAGGTAACTTGCACGACGTTGGAGAATGTGAATTCCAGGTCCAAGCGATAGAATGCATGATGACTTGAATGCGTAGAAATTAATTATGCTATGACGGTCGTGGTGGTTGATATGAGTGAGTGATGGCTTGAATATGTGGAAATTGAGTGTAGTTAGGAGCAGGGTTGAGGTTTCGAACGCATGGAATTCCTTTGTGCTTATAGAAATGGTGGTTGTGGTTTGATGCGATGAAGATTATTTGTCCACGATCTAATCTTCTTAATATTTGTTATCTGAATATTATTGTTTTCCAGAAAGGTATTTTTCAACCAATCACTCACTAGTCCATTTGACTTATGTTTTAAAGTTTTCCTAGCCTAGTTAAGGAGGGAAGCCAGAATTATTCGGTCGCCTTACATGGCACGGTAGACATTGAAATTTCTATTATGCCTACGAAACCAATTGGAATGCGGGTTGCTCTTTGGTGCAGATGGCCCAGCTTGAAGGAAGGCGAGAGCAATACCTACGTTAGTGGGGCCTAACCTGAGTCAGAGAGCAAAGGAGTTAAAGAACCAAGTTAGGAGAAGGAAGGCTTCACACCTCTAAGTACCTTGCCTTAAGAAGCGACATTTGACAGTGGACCAGGAAAGGGGTATCTTTGGGAAGCAACTGAAGAGGCAAAGAAGGAAAGAAACAATAATTAGAACTGAGGTTGAGTATTAATGCAAAAGAGTTTCATTAAGCCTCTCCCACGGTGGTGCGAAGAGTTGCACCTAGGTGGTGAATAAGGGAACAAGGTGCTTTACTACATGATGAGGCAAGTAAACCAGACGTGAAGTTGGAAAGAGTTGAGTTGAGGATGAAAAAGAGATAATGTTTCGCTTACTGGGTGTTCGACGTTTACTACGCGGTTTGGTAAGTGTGGAAGGTCCAGGCAGCACGCCTCCACCGGGTTGTGTAAGTGACTTTTGGGATGAGATGTAACAGTTTTTCTTCATACTTTCCATACAAATGTGTTCTATCATTGTGAAGTAAAGGTCTGTAATGTTTAAACCCCTCAATAACAAGTCCAAATGACAAAAAAACATGACAAGTTTTCGAATACCTTTAGCCTCCAATATTTTGAACATGGCAAGTCTATCATCACCTCACATTCATTTAGCTTCCAATCGATAATTGTACTAGGGTTTATCCTTTCTAATATGCTCATCCACTTAGGCAGCAAATTGTACAATTCCCTTCATTCTCCGAATACCTTTACAATTGCCTTTCTTCTTCCATCTTGTACTTTCCAATAGCTAACAAAGTAACCATACTTTTTCAATACCATGTCCTGCAATGTTTGAACATTGATAGATGGGTTTTTTTTTATTTAATAATGCTACTTAACTCAACAACAATCAAATAAGAGTCAAACTGATTGTGATTTTGACTCAATCTTGTGTACAAACAAGAATGAGGGCGGTTATATTGTGTAATTCCGAATTTTCCATGTTTTTTCTTGTAGATTGCACGAAGTCTCCATGCACAAACTGTGTTGCATCTCATACACCTTATAGCTAAAAAAATCCCTTTTCAACTCAAGGACCTCTAAATTTTGATGGTGCATTATTGTGTAGGCTTTTAACTTCATTCTTTAACTCTTCTTTTCAATTGAATACCATCATCACCATCAAATTATCAAATCTATAATTTTTTATATCACGACTTGAATCAAGATTAATATTCATATAATTCAAATCTATTTTCATTGAATGCTTCAGAGATATCATGATCCCCAAATAGTTCAATAGGTGGTTGATCTAGATCTCTTCCATCATCGTCTACTTCAGCTTCTTCTGCATTTGTCGCGATAGTTGGGTCGAAGAATTTCTCTTCTCTTCATTAGAAGTTTTAAACTTGTTAATATTTTAAACTTAAAGTACCTAAGTTAGAAATCCATGTGTTAGAATTAAAGCCATATGTAAATTGCTTAATAATAAAGTATACAATCACACATTCGAAAGAACAACAATTACACTTACAAAGAGAAAAAGCAATCAAAAAAATTACTCCCAAAACCTAAAATCAATATCTTCGTATCAAGTCAATAAAAATTATATTGTTGTTGTTCTATTAAAAACAATAATCTAAACTCACAACTTCATTCCTAGAAGTGAAAACACAATAACAAAACAAATATTCAACGAGACATTACTTAAATCTAATTAACAAAACAAATATTCAACAAGACATTATTTAAATCTAAACATTAATTAAGATTAAGCAAACACTACAAGGATAAAACCCAATCTTAAAACTAATTAAGAGAATAAATATTCAATAAATCAAAATCCAAATACACTACCCTAAAAATTTTAAAAATTAAGAATCTCACCGGAATGTCTTGGGTTGTCGTGGGTGTGGAGCAGAAGTGTTCAAGAAAGTTCAAGCAGAATCGTCACAAGAAGCAGCTTTCGGAACCGTTCGAGATTGGTGGCCGTCGGGTAGTTCGTCCAATTGGTCGTCGGAGTGATTCGTGCAGCTGGCCATCGCATGGTTCATGCATATTCGTCGTTGTGGTTCGTTCGGCTGTTCAACGTGGTTCGTTCGCGAGTTCGTTTGGTCTAGTTCAGTGTGGTTCGTCCGACGTGGTCGTAGAGCGTCATCGTTGTCGTGCAGATTTGTCGTCGGTCGCCTCAGTTCGTGCAGATAGGTAGTGCCTTGGAGGAGAGGAGGTGGAGATGGAAGTTTTTGGGTTGGTAATGGGTAGGGGGAAGGATTTTTTTTAATTAAAATTGTTTAATGAAAAAAAGAGAAGGGAGATAAAGGGAGGAAAGTTTTTAGACTTTTAGCAACATCTATTTTTGTTGCTAAAGCTACCACACTTTTAGTGACATTATGTTGCTAATTCTTTTAGTGACGCAAATTTAGAATGTGTCGCTAATAATAATCTTTTGTGACATTTTTTTTTGCGTCGCTATAAATGACCTTTTAATGACAAAAATTTGTTACGTCACTAAAAATTTGTCACTAAATAGCAATTTTCTTGTAGTGTAAAGGCTTATTAAGGTGAAAGTTATCTCCACAAACCAACATGAGTGAGATTGTTCCAAGCTAAGCACACTTAACTTTGGAGTTCCTATAATCAAGCCACCGAAAAAGAAGGTACACCTCCTTGGTATAGGTAGTAATTTTTAATTCTTTCGAGTCTTTCTTAATCTTACTTTCATGTCCTTAGGATTCCTCTCATTCACATGTGATATTAGTTCATTCATGTCCCCTTTCTAAACTCAAGGTGTTACATAAATGATAATAGTCTCATGGACTATTAGCATCAATCAATAATTTTTTATTACATTTATTCATATTTTAGTTCAATTTGTTATATTTAAAAAGAAATCCAAAATATTTCTTCTAAGAAATGTAAAAGTGAAACCATCAATAATATTTCAATTAAAAGATTATCCTCCACAAATTTCCACAATTATTTCTTCTTCATTCGATTTTGTATGAAAATCCTTATATACTCTCTTCAACTAATATTTTTACCCACTTTTTTAACAATATGAAACAATCCCTATGGATTTGAGGATGCCGTTGAACTTTCTTACCTGATTGGACAACTTGGGAGAGGTCTCAAAGGAGCCAATTGCTTTTGGCTGATCAACAAGTTTAAGAAAATGGGGGTTATGGTAATAATAATGGTTCAATCACTCATGAGTGCAAAAAGCTAAGTTGATGTTTTAAACTGACACATTTGGCGAGATATTTAAGGAAACTAAAAAAAGGAATAAATAAAAAAAAAAAAAAACCTTCTTCAGAGTCTTAGGTCTACCTTCTATTTAGACTCTAAATTTCAAAATGATACACATTTAGTCCTTAATATTTGAGTTTGGTTTTAAATTAGCTTCAAGTTTAAAAAATGTTACACGTTTAATTACCCTTGAGACTTAGGATATGTTTGGATTGTCTTTTTCCGAGTGCTCAAATAAAAAAGTAAGTAGTGAAAAAATATTCATGTGTGTTTGACAATCACCTAAAATTTATTTTGAAATTAAAATAAGTTTATAAAATAAAGACATGTTTGAAATAACTTTAAGAAAAAGAAAAAGGTTGTTTTCAAAACGACCTTTTTATTTAAACATCTTTGATAAAAGCTCCTTAAAATAAAAACACGTGTTTTGGCAATTTTTTCAGAAGTGTTTTTTATGCAAAAGTTTGTTTGATGTTTTATATACTAAAAGTATTTTTATTGATTTCAAATTACAATAAAAGAATTTATCTATGGAGAAGATGGTCAGAGTTGGTGACATCATCGAGGATGGTGGTCAAAGGTGGCCAACGATGGTCATTGAGAAATGGTAACGACGAAGGTTTTCGATAGTTGTCGACGAAATTTTGCCAACAACAATTACCAAAAAACAATCGTTGGAAGTTGGCCGATGATGGTTGTCAAGACCGTTTTACTATGCCCGCCATCAGCCAACTTTTGACAATCGCTTTCTAGCAATCTTCAATGTCCAACTTTTAATAACCATTTTTCAGTGATCGTTGTTGACCAACCTCATATCACTGTCTTTCAGAAATTACTGTCGACCAACCTCTGGCCACCGCTTTTTAGTGATCACCATTGCCGACTTTTGGTGACCATTTTTTGACAATCATCGCCGAAAGCCTTAGACCACTTTCTTTGGTTACTGTCAAAGGCCAACTTTTTGCAACTGTTTTCATGAAATTTGTTGCCATAACCTCCTTTGATTGCTTTCTAGCAAGTGTCGTCGAATGACTTCTAACAATCGAAAAGTCCAAGCAACTAACCTCAAGTCACCATTTTCCAACGATCATCGTTGGCCACCTCTGACCATCATTATCTCCACGATCAAAGTCTTTTATTGTAATTTGGAACTAATAAAAATACTTTTAATATATAACAAATCCAATAAATTTTTGCATAAAAACACTTTTGGAAAAAAGTTGTCAAACATATATATATTTCTATTTACACTCCATAAAAAAATACCACTAAAAAACACTATTTATTATACTTGATTATTCTATGAAGTGTAAATATTTTTGTCAATTTTTCTATTTTTGTCGAATTTTCTATTTTTGATAATTTTCCTTTTTATTTAAGGAGTTTTTACCATAAGTGTTTAAATAGCAATATTTTTTTAATCTAAAAGTGTTTAGATAAAAAACATTTTTAAAAAACACTTTTTTCCTCCATCATTCCAAGCATGCCTCTAACTTTATGTCAATTTAGTACGAAAGTTTGAACGTTTATACTTTTAACCTTGATTTTTCTCTAAATGCTCGTTTCATTATTTGGGATGTTAATGTCCATTAATTAGTTTAAAATAATTATGAAATAAAATTTTTAACTTAATATTAGTAGCGATGAAAATTAATGAAACTAGGGTTAGTTATAATTCTTGAATTTTTTAAAAATCAATTAATAAACCACTTAAACAGATAAAGTAAGTATTTAGTGAAAATTTGAGATTGAAATAAAACTCAAATTTTAAGGACAAAATTGGAATATTATAAGACCTTGAAGACTAAATTGAAACCCAACTCAAAACTTAAGAACTAAAAATATAACACATCTTAAAACATAGAAATCAAATAAATTTTTGTTAAATTTTTATAAATATAACAAACTACAAAAATATTTACGGCTCGTGCCTATAAAATTAGCTATTTCTAAATATTTCATGTTTGCCTTTTCATCTTTCTTCTCTCCTGGTGCAATTTTTTTAATCGTCTTTTTTCCTTTCTTCTCTTTTTTCTTTTCGCAGCGATTTCTTTCCATCGTCTCTTTTTCTTTAAGTTTAGATTTGGGTAACCAAATCTGATTTTCTACGGTCTTTCTTCTTTTTCTCTCTTTTTTTTTTCGCTGCAATTTCTTTCCATCGTCTTTCTTCTTTTCCTCTTTTTTATGGTTTAGATTAAGGTAACCAAATCTAAAAGTTGAAAAAAATCATTTAGATTGAAATAGCCAAATCTAAACGATTGTATATAAAAAAAAAATAAACGATCGTGTACCAAAAGAATTAAAAAAAATCGTTTAGTCAAATCTAAACGATCGTGTACCAAAGAATCTTGAAAAAAATAAACGATCGTATAAACAAATCTAAACGATTTTTAATTTTAAAATTTTTTTTAGCCAAAACTAAACGATCGTGTACCAAATTTTGAAAAAAAAAAATCGTAGTCAAATCTAAACGACTAAATCTAAACGATACTGTAATCAAATCTAAATAATCGTTTGACCAAATTAAAAGATAGAATTGAAAAAATAAATTGTTTAGATTTGACTATCCAAATCTATACGACCAAATTTAAACGATTGTGTACCAAATATATTGAGCACGTTGTTGACGGTGTGGTTGACTTGACATTTTTTGTAATTTTCATTGTGGCATGTGAATTTGTTTCGTTTTTGGAATTGTTTTAGATGTTATATTTTTGAGAAGGTCCCTACCGTTTTTAATCCAAAACCTAAGAATCAAATGAGTATTTTGGTTGAAGACTAATCTCATATATATAGCAAAATATATAACACACTTCGACTCTAAAATTTGCACCGATCGGAAAATCCATTGCAACAATGCATGGTATAACAAACCTAAACTTCATGTTTTAATATCATGTTAAATAACCACAAGACCTGAATTTTATTGTTAACCGAGGCCAACCACTCATCTCCCAAACTTAGCAAATTTGACTCCTAAGTCTTTCTCAAAACCAAAGTTGGTGGTTTTGGACAGGAAAGACAGAAAACAAACAAATAACAGGAATGACAAAAGAAAAAACAAACAAACAAATTAAACAAACTATCATGGTACAGCTTTTTTTCCCCTAAAACACGAGAAATAAAAAGTTCTTTTGTTTATTTTAGTTAATGTTATTTCCTGTCATATATTTATCATTCATGTCGTATTCAACAATTCCTTTACGTGTGTTCTGTTTTTTTCTTTTCCATTTCAGTCTCTATGGTTTCTTCTCCTGTTATTTATGTGTTTTGCTTTTCAAATATTATTCATTATATAAATTGCCATTGTGCGAGTGAAATTAGATAATTATTTTGGAGTTTGTGAAAAAGAAAGAAAGAAGATGAGTTGGTTTCAGTGTTGCATGTCAGAGGAAAGAGTGAATAGGAATTCTTTGAAGAAAAGCATCAAGGAATACAATGACACAAAAACTTTAGCCTCTTTTGCTAATCTTTCATTCAAATCTGGTACCCTCTCCCAGCTCCCTTCTTCCCATTTAAACCTCTATGCATTTGAATCTGGATTTTTATATCATAGACTTATTTTGGTATTTTCTTTCTCATAATAAATTTGTAGTTTTTTAAGCTCTCTTTGACCATTCTTTGGTTTTTATTTTTATTTTCTTCAAAATTAAGTCTACAATTAAACACTATTTTCACCTTTATTGATTTGTTTGTTGCTTACAATTTCAGATAGTTTTCAAAATTTGAGCCAAGCTTTGAAAAAATTAAAAAAAAAAAAAAATAATAGTTTTAAAATCTTGGTTTTCTTTTCAAAATTTGGCTACAAATTTTAAATGTTTGCTTGATTAGGGAAGATGACAAGATATAATTGAGAAAGAGTGAGATAATAGGAATAATTTTCGATGCCAAAATAGTCATCGAATGGAATCCTAGAATTCGAAGTTTGGAATGTGTTTTTAGTAAAAAAAAAAGAATCTGCAACTTATTATGATATTTTTATTTTTAATAAAAGTCTCTCATCCCTTTAGTGGATCGTTTTTGGTGTGAAATAGAAAACAATGTCACGAAAGACTTATGTTTAAAGTAAATGATATGATATAAATATAAGACTTTGGAGAGTTGGCATATGTATCTTAACATTGTATCGCTTCATCTTTTAAATATAGTATAATTGTTAACATATCTGGTGTTTTTTAGTTCATTATTCTTGGTATTTATTGAGCTTCATAAACTCAGATATCATATTAGATAACTATGAAGTTTTGTCTCAAAATAAATTAACAATGGGAGAAGTAATCTATATATCTTATTGCGAGACATTTCCTCTTTTTAATGTAGTATCCATATCGATAAATTATACGAAATTATGGATAAATATATATTCTTACATGCCAAATCAGTTTAATAAACAAACACACACACATATATATATATATATATATATGTAGTTTATTTTTATGAGAAACTAAATTTGTGCAAACCCCTTTCATATATGTAAGATATTGATTATTGCTTACATTCATCTTTAAAACAAAGAAAGAAATAAATAATTGCAGGTAAGAATAGAGGAAGGTACACAAGAAAGGAGATAAAGAAGTTGGGAAAAGGAAACATATTAGCTCAAACTTTTACCTTTCGTGAGCTTTGTGTTGCAACAAATAACTTCAACGACCAAAATCTATTGGGAGAAGGTGGTTTTGGAAGGGTTTACAAAGCCTTCATTCAAACCACAAAACAAGTACCCATTTCAATCTTCTACTTTCCTTTTTTTCTTTTTTAGTTTAATTAATTAATTAAAAATTTGATCCCTATAGTTTGAAATTTTTTTTCATAACATAACATAGATAACTGCCGTGAAGCGGCTTGATCCAAATGGATTTCAAGGGGATAGAGAATTTCTTGTAGAGGTTTTGATGTTGAGCCTTCTTCACCATCCCAACCTTGTCAATTTGGTTGGGTATTGTGCTGATGCAAATCAAAGGATTTTGGTCTATGAGTTTATGCCTAATGGTTCCTTGGAGGATCATCTATTTGGTATGTTTCCATATTCATTCCACAATTTAATTATATGCTTCTTATAGTTTTAAAATTATAATTAGTCCTCATACTTAGTTGGATATAGAATGTCATACTCTATTCTTAGATTTAATGTAGATGCAAGAATTTTCAAGTATGTTGAAGCAAATATAATAAAGCAAAAATTTAAGTAAATCGAAACTAACTCACTACATCAACCTGAATTTGAGGAAGAACTTTCACAACAACTCAATAAGTTGAAATTAAATATGATGTTGAAAAAACTATGTAATTCCAATAATGCAAGTAAAATAAATAAATAAATAAATAAATAAATAGAAAACTTTATTATATAGCAAGTTTCTTGTGTTCAAGATTATGAAATTTAGAGTACTTGTGAACGTGTAGGCTCATCAACGCTTCAACAATGTTTTATTTCAGAAGATGGAATAATTTCAGGTGATCTTCAAACATTTTGTCTTACAATAATATTTACACCCTTTACTTTATATAATTGAAATTCAATTCAAAAGCATTGAATTTTCTTTAACCATGGATTATGATGAATAACTAATTATCAAAGATTGATTCAAATCTTGGGCTTGGCTCAGTATAATTCTCTATTATTTCTAGGAACACCTTCAACTAAGCCACCTCTAGACTGGAACACAAGGATGAAGATCGTGGAAGGAGTCGCAAGAGGACTCGAATACTTACACGAAACCGTCAAGCCAGCTCCCGTGATATACCGCGACTTTAAAGCTTCAAATATATTGTTGGATGAGGAATTCAATGCTAAGCTCTCTGATTTTGGTCTTGCAAAGATAGGTCCCATTGGAGATAAATCTCATGTTTCCACCAGAGTCATGGGAACTTATGGTTATTGTGCTCCTGAATATGCTCTTACCGGACAATTATCCACCAAATCCGATGTCTACAGTTTTGGTGTCGTCTTCTTGGAGATAATCACAGGAAGAAGAGTTATTGATACCACGAAGCCAAGTGAACAGAAGAATTTAATTTCTTGGGTATGCTTCTATGACTATCGTCCATATTTTTGTCAGACAATATTTCTTCGATTATCTTAGTAAATACTTAGTTGAATTCGTGATTGTGACGTGGTAATGTAGATAGTGTTGACATTTTTAGTTTCTAAACATTTCAAAAAGCTGACAATTTCACCAGAATCAATATTTTTTTCGTAGGAGATTAAAGTAAAAATTTTAATACTCAATTTGGAGATTTGATACTTTAATTCTCAACTTAAATTTTTAGGCGCACACCGATGATTTAACATGTTATCAAGCCTATATTTAAGCTAGCCCCAATTAATATGGATCATTTCCAATAGATTAGCTTAAGTTTTTAGGTTTGACAGGTGATTTTGAGTTAATTCTAAACCATTTTATCTACAATGTAGGCACAACCACTTTTTAAAGACAGAAGAAAATTCACACTAATGGCGGATCCAAAGCTAGAAGGAAATTACCCAGTGAAGGCTCTGTATCAAGCTCTAGCAGTGGTAGCCATGTGTTTACAAGACGAACCAAACACTCGGCCATTGATTAGCGATGTGGTTACAGCGCTTCGATATTTAGCTGTGAACAAGGATAGCGATGAAGACGTAGAAGACGAATCAGAGACGGAGTCGGTATCAGGATCGGAATTCAGTTCATACTCATGTTCAACTTCTCCTGATAGAAATTATATTGGAGGTAAAAATGTTGATGTTGAAGGTGATGGGAGGTGATTTGAAAATTTAACAAAGAAATAAAATGAGAAAACTTTGGACACAGCTCCTAGCCATTAATACGGTAGCTTTAAACTCGTTGGATTTTCTTTTTTTTTTTCTTTTGAGTTTAATTTAATTTCTAACTTGTTAGTCGAAGGTATATGTCTAAACTAGTTGATCAGTTACATATATTCACGTTGGCTCCCCGAAAATTGGGATTGGGTAGCTGCAGATCCAAATGGATTATGATCAGTTACATAACATAGCCGCACCCTAAATAAGTATATGACTAATAAGCACCCTCATCTTCATTATTATTCTTTGTAATATGTTTTAATATGAGCTGTGGCGTTTTAAAGATAACACAGCCAGATGAAGTTATAATAATAAGCCCAAAGTTTGAACTCACCAAACTTGAAGTTAGTTGGGCGCTTACAAAGTATTTGTAACCTATAATTAAACTATAGCAATAATATTTGTATTTGAAATCACTCTTTGTTACAGCATTACTATCTTTTTTCTATCTTCTCTCCTCCAATTTATTACGTTGCAAACTAAAATAGTTTGCTCACACACACTTTCTATTAACTCAAAAGATTTTGAGGTATTGGTTTAGCTCTCGGAGAGAAACTCATAGGTGCACGATCTTGTTATTTGATTTCCGTTTTAAGTAGTTTTAATTTTCAAGTAGTTATGTTACAAAGGTTCTCCATATATTTTATGTAAATTCTCCCACTCAATTAATCAATTAACTTGTGAAAGATTGTCACATGGAGTCAGAGCCATGAATGTTTGATGTTTAGCAATCTAATGTTCAATTGCAGAGTCTGGTTGTGAAGAAGTTGCTGAAGATTGAGACGTGTACGCAGTGGAAGTACGGTTTTGGTTTAGGGGAAGAACCATCCAAAGAAGCTACAGAGTTTGTGGGATTTCAAAATTGAGGTAATTTTGAAACTTCCTTGATCTTTACTCGTTGAAGCTCCATCAGCTCTAGCCTATACGTAGTTAGCTGGCACCTCATCAAAAGAAATGTGGGATGTTAAACGCTATTTTTCTCCCTCTCCAACTAATATACTGTTAATCTTAAGTCAAAATCACAACCATCACCAACAAATCCGAACAAAACCACGCCCTCTATGTTCAGAGAATTGAAGAACCCAAAGACAGATGGGCTATTTGATGATTACAATACCTTTTGAACATCTCTAACAACGCGAGATAAACTTTCATCCTTCCAAGATTGACAGCAAGTGTTTATCGTCACCCACAAATCCTTATACTAATCAAATAAAATTTGTAAAATCTCAAATGCTACCAATAGTGCAATGTATAGAACTTGTCGCAAGATCGAGTTGTTTCTACATGGAACAAAGGACAACATATTTAGCAACGGTTGGATTTAGGAATATCACCAGGGGTTGTGTAGGTTTGTAAGTAATAAAATAGCATAAAAGTAAGGCTAGGTTGGAAGTTGGATTAATTCAAATTAAAGAGATCTGACTTGGAAATTGAATAGACACTTTGTCCTTCGTTGATCAAGACTTTAGCATGCTATTATTGCTAACAACCTCTTAGCCCATGAACTCATGAAGCCCCAATCTACATGTCCTAAGTTACTGATTAATTATTTAATAAATCTAAATGCTCCACTAATTGGGTCCAATAAGCGTCCATATTAATCAAACATCTACATTAAGCAATGTAATCTGGCTAAGTGGATTCAATAACGCAGAAGCCCTAGATTACTAACCAATTAGTTTTTAAAATTGATTCATCATGCAATATGCTTTGTGACGGATTATTCAAAACAACCATACATCTACAAACAAGCATCTTTAAATCCATGCCCTTAAGTAGATGAAATACGAGAAAAAATTGCAAAGACATTCAAATAATAAATGAGAATTGGTCACTCAGAATGTGGTAGGAAGAGTCTTTAACATAAAATAAATGAAGCTACAATGGAGATTCTAAACCATTCTGTATATCTACATTGTAGGCACAATCACTTTTTAAAGACAGAAGGAAATTCCACTAATGGCAGATTCAAAGCTAGAAGGAAATTACCCAGTGAAGGCTCTGTATCAAGCTCTAGAAGTGGTAGCCATGTGTTTACAGTAGGAACCAAACACTCGGCCATTGATTAGCAATGTGGTTACAGCGCTTCGATATTTAGCTATGAATAAAGAAGTCGATGAAGACGTAGATAACGAATCAGATTCAGAGTCGGCATTGGGATTGGAATTCAGTTCATATTCATGTACAACTTCTCATGATAGAAGAAGTGATATTGGAGGTACAAATGTTGACGTTGAAGTTGATGAGAGGTGATTTGAAAATTGACCAAAGATATAAAATGAAAAGACTTTGGACGAAGCTTCCAGCCATTATGATTATGGTAGCTTCAAATCCTTAGATTCACTTAGATTGGAACTCCTAACTTCTCCTTTGAAGATGTATGTCTAAATCAATGGGTATTATATTTAGGTTGGTTCTCGAAAGAATTGAAATTGAATAGCTTAATAAGTCCCTCATCTCTATAATTATATTCTTCTCTATAATATGGTGGGGAATTGCCAAAAATAGGATAAAATTTTGAGGGTCGAAGACTCTTGGGATAGTTTTTGAAAATGAAGAGTTTTAGGACAAATAAGGTGGTGAAATATCCAAATTGCCCCTAATTATTTTTCTTTCCTTCTCTTCAACTTAAATAAAAAAGAACAAAAAAAGACCCATTTTTACGTTCTCTTCATACCGTGAAAGAAAAGTTGAAATTTCTTGTTTCATTTCTTTTATCGCAGCAAAAGAGAAGAACCAACACAAAACTCATTCGCGTTGAGCTTCTACTCCGGTGTAATCGTGCTACACTGGTCCGTTCATCGCTCCATCAAGTTCTCGTGCTGTTCGGTGATTTTTTAGATTTTTTTTTGTTATTTTTTCTCACCGAACTGTGCTGTGTTATAGCTTTTTTTCTTCTATTGGTGTAACATTGAAATGTTAAATGTACAACCATAATATAATTTTTTAATTGTTTCAAATTGACTTAAAGTTGTTTCAGAGATGTTTCAAAGCAGGTCAACAAGTTATTTGTTATTTTTTTGCATCTCGCAAACATCTCGCAGGCATCTCGTAGGTTCTTAAGTTCAAATGCTTAATCCCAGATGAGTTATATACTTGTGCCTATATGATTTAGGGTGCTTTTAGCTACTGTTTTTTGCATCTTGCAATCTTGTAAACATCTTGTAGCTTCCAAACTTTAAATGAGATTGAATTAGTCATATACTTATTTAGGGTGCGGCTATGCATGTTTTATTTAGTTTTTAGTTACTGTTTTTTAATCTCGCAAAAAAGTCATACTTTCTTTTTTTATGTGATATGTCAACTTCTAAGTTCAAATCAATTTTTGCAGGAACTAAAAACCTTAAGGTGGTTTAAGGATGTCACATGTTCGGATTTTAGTACATTACGATGGTTCATGGGATGAGGGACGAAGAAAATATGGAGGAGACATGTTAAAAGGTATTGTTGTCAGTAAAGAAATAAGACACAAAGATTTACAGGATGAATTATATGACCTTGCAGAAGTTGACCCTACAGAGTTTGACATAAAGATAGGATGCATATATGAGATAAAAGTGGAAAATGAAGCTCCTCCATTTGAGTTAAGCAATGACCGTGATTTGAAGTTTTATATTCTTAGTGAAAATCCAGTATTCAGGAGCAACCAAGTTATAACTTAAACCCTCATCCTCTAATTGCAATGGATACATTAGATGAGAATGAAGTTCATATTGGTGAAGTTCAGGTTGGCTTGTGTGATAACATAATAGGGACCACTTTGGCTATATGGGAACCATATGATTCAAAAGATGATACTTTTACTCGAGAGTCAGTTGAGATGAACAATGAATCGTTTGACATCCCACAACAAAGATATGCTCCTACAAAAGATTGCAAAGGAAAAGCTAAAGTTCACTATAGTTCTTTTAGTTGAAAGTTAAAGACAAAAAAAAGTGATTGGTCCGAAGAAAGCTCTACAAGTGAAGAGCTGAATGTAAGACAAATTCTTTTTGCAAGAGAGATTTGTCAATGAGATTAAGTGTCTTGGCAACAGAATTTTTTTTTTTCAGTTTGTAGTAAAAAAAGTCTACAGAAGAGGTTCTTTTTGTTAGATGCATCGACAACAAGTATGGTTGGAGATCGCGAGCGGTGAGATTGAAGGATTCAAGTATATTCAAGATTAAAAAGTATGTCAAAGTTCATTCGTGTTCACTTGAGTTTTTGAATCGTGACCATAGGTAAGCAAAATCTTGGGTTGTTGGAGAATTAAATAAAGGCCAAATTTAAGGGAGCCGATTGCCTATATAAACCACGTGATATCATAGAAGACAAGAGGCAAGATTATGGCATAAATATGAGTTATGAAAAAGCATGACGTGCTAGAGAAAATGCATATGAACGAGTGCGAGGGTCTCTTGAAGAGTCATAATAATCTATTGCGTAGATATGGTGAAGCACTCAAACTTACAAATCTAGGTACAATATTTCACATGGAACTCGAAGATGATTGTTTCTTCAAATATCTTTTTATGGTTGTTGGTCCATGTGTCAGAGGATTCTTAAATTGCATTAAACTGGTCATAGTCATGGATGGAACATTTCTTAAGAATAAATATTAGGGTCAGTTGATAGTTTCCATTTGCTTAGATGGTAACAATCAGATTTATCCTTTATCCTTTGAAGTAATTGATAGAGAAACAGATGACTCCATCTAGTGGTTTTTAGAAAAATTGAAAGGTGCAATAGGGGAGGTGCCTAATCTAGGCTTCGTGACAGATCAGAAAGCATGCTTCTCTAATGGTATTTCATCAGCTTTGCCCTCTGCATTCCACGGCTTTTGTGTCCAACATTTGACTCAAAATTTGTATGATAAATATAAGAATGACATGGTTGCTACTTTGTTTTACAATGTATTGAGAACATATCGTGAACCAACGTTTCTAGAAGCGTGAAGAAGTATTCTTGCATTTCCTAATGGTTCAGGGAAATATTTAAACGGCGTTGGAATAGCACGGTGGTCTCGTGTTCATTGCCCAGGAAGACGATATAACATGATGACAACAAATATAGCAGAGTCCATGAATTCTATACTGAAAGAACCTAGAGATTTGCCTATTGCTTCATTCCTTGAACATGTTCGAGCTTTGCTATAGCGTTGGTTTTGGAAGCGTCGAGAAGAAGGCATTAAATTGACGTCTTCATTAACTAAATGGGTAGAGTTAGTTCTACAAAAGAAACAAGAATGATCTTTGACAATGAAGGTCAACCCAATTGACTGGTACCAATTTCATGTCAAAGATTTAAATAAGGAGGAGGTCGTAAATCTTCACACTCAAAAGTGCACTTGCAAGGAGTTTCAAACTGAGTAACTACCATGATCACATATCATTGCTGCAGCACAGGATCGCAATATAAATGTTTATAGTTTATGTGTTAATTATTACACTAATGAATGTTTGTTGGCAGCATATGCAGAGGTCGTCTACCTAGTTAGGAATCAGTCAGATTGGAAGACAAGTGAAGACTACGTGCATATGACTGTCTTACCTTCGGAAGTAGTCAAAAAAGTTGGTCAGTCGAAGAAAAAGAGGATTCCAAGTGTGGTGAAGCTCTGAAATTGCATAAGTGTGGTCGATGTAAAGAAATAGGTCACAATAGATTAACGTGTACCAATCCAATTTCATACACCGAGAAGTCGAGCATACAAGATTAGAAATTTCTCTACAATGTTGGTTTCTTTTCGTATTGAAACATGCTTTAGTTTGTTATTTCACATACTTATTAACATTAAACTTTAGAGTAATGTTCAAACTGTTTCTTAGTTTGTTATTTTCCGTGAATTGGTTTGAATTTCTTTACAGCTTTTGGGTTTTCTATTGTTAGCTTTCGTATGACTTCAGCACGGTAATGTGAACAATATTCAGCATGTAATCTGCTTTCATTCATTAAGACCTTTTTGTTTCATTTAATGAGTTGGGAATCAAAGGATCTACTATAGAACAAATGAGTTGCAGTTGTCCACTGAGGTAGACGTCTATATTTTTGTGCTGCTAATTTCCATATGTTTCTGTCGTGATTGTAACTAATGATGTTTCTCTTTTAATCTTTTTTCCCAAGGAACCTCAACTCAATAAAAGATGAACAATCTTCATAACGAGTTCAAATTGTAATGAGTTATCTTGTGTGTAGTTGCATTGAGAGGGAGTTAGATATACCAGTTGCCTTCGTTATCATGTTCTTCTTTTCTGAAGGATTAATAATAAATTGTTAGCTTCACAGCCAACAGTAAGCTTTCAGTTCCTCCTGATATCATGTTTCGATAGATTTGCCCTCCACAAGCCTCCACTTTACTGCCAAGAAAAGCAGCAGTCATGGCCACTACTTCAGCTTCAAACCGCACCACACTTTGAAATACATTTAAATGTAAAGGATTTGTATGTGCAAACCTGAAAAAAAAAATCCAGAATGACCCAAGGAGAATTGTTAAAGATCCATGAAATATTTTATGATCCTATGGAGTTTTATTTGTATGGAAAGGGAAGGTCTTCAATAAAGAAGATGTTTACACTCTTGTAAGAGAAACATTAGAAATGATCAAACAGAACATAAAACAAATATGGTTTTCAACATTGTGGTTAGCCATACATGTGAGTCTGTTTATTTGGAAATTCAACGAATACAAGGAGAAGAAGCCATTTGATTATCAACTAATGAATTATTGCATTGGTATTGCAAAAGGATCAGTTGAGACTTTGAAATTCAATATCGGTTTAATTATGTTTCTTGTTTGTAGACGCTTATTAACTACACTTAAATCCATATTTCTCAGCTCCATATTTCCATTTGATGATCATATTTTCTTTTAGTATTTCATTTCAATCTTTTCGATTGTTGATATTAGGGGTGTTCAAAAAACCCCGTAACCCGACCAACCCGAACTAACTAACCCAAGCCATAAGGGTTGGGTTAGGTTAAAAAATTGGAAAAAAAAAATGGCCGAGTTGCTGGGTTGGGAAATTAAGGGCTGGGTTGACCCAACCCAACTCGGTTTAGGCGTATATATATATAAAAAAAAACCTAAATCAACATTTCACAATTTCGCATTTCAACGTTCACACTTCGCCCCATCCTCCGTTCAGCATTCGATCCCTTCGACCTTCGCATTATGCAATCCCTTCGGTGTTTAGATTCCGGCGGTGTCCAGATTCCGACGGCCTTCACACGTTTCGATCGCAAGTTCGACGACACAGTCAGATCGTAAGTTCGACGGACTTCACATTCTGGGTTCTTCATCTTGTTTTGTTGGGTTCTTCATCTTGTTTTACCCAAGGTTTGTTCATCGTTCCCATCTGACCTAACTTTCATTTTTTTTTCTAATTGTTCTTTTTTGTTTTTAGCTTTGAAAATTACTACCGGAAATTTTTTGGTCATTGTTGTTGCCCTTCTAGTCACCGAACCTTCTTCAAAACATGAGTGAGAGGTATTCTTTTGTAGTAACACTTGTTTTTTGACATTGTCATTTGTTTTGTACCCATGTGATTTAATTATTAAATTAAATTCAACGTGTGCTTGTTTTTGTAATTTATTTGCTCGTTTCATACTCTAAAAATTAGGCTTTAGTTGGATAGTTATACAATTGTGTAAGTTTTAAGTTCTAATGCTTATATAAATTTGAGAAGTCAATTTTTACCATCGAAATTTTAAGAGTGTAATTGTAATTATAATATTTTGGAGGTTGCTTTTGCAATTGTGGTAGTTGCAATAATTTGTACAAAAAAAAAAAAGTTAAAAGTATACAGAGAAATAGTAGTTAATGATGGAAGAGGTTGTCTAATGTGAAAGGCATGCTTGAATACTAAAATACTAAAAGAGACCTAATAGATCGTTTTGGTATATATGAAATAAATAACATAACATATAGTATAAAAGAGTATAAAACAAAAATTAATTAAATATTGTGACTCTCCACGAGTGAAGGTGGCGATTGAATGGGAACATATCTTGGACATAACTTGATCAATATGCACTTACTAGAGAATTTTCATGGATCAATATGCACTTACTAGAGATTATGTTGATTAATTGTTTGTACGCTAAACTACTTTTTTTAAGCCATGGTTATATTATGTATCTTAGTCATGTTGGTCCCTAAATTAGGAACTTTGTCTTAAGCTATGACTTTGCTTTAACTCAAGATTTTTATATTTGATTGATCCGTTAACACTTTTTTTCACTTTCTTTTAATAGTGCCTCAAATATTTATATTTGGGTTCTAAAAATCGTCACCACGGACACGGTTTCGGATACTGCGGAATCACTATTGTCTAACTTTACAGTAAGTTAAATATTTTGATGGTTAACACTTTCTTTTCGTTGTATGTTGGTATTGGAATTATATATGTATATATTTAATTGGTGTGTATTGATGTTTAAAGTTTAATTGGTATTGGAAGTTAATGTGTATGTTGGTGTTAGAAGTTTAATTAGATGCTGATTTCATTTATTTTTATATAGATAGATAGCAGTAGTGAGAACGCGAGTGCTACTGGTAATAATGAAATGCCTTCTCCCCTTCCTCCTCCCCCTCCTAATACAAGCCAAACTACACAACATATACCACCTCTACCTCCCAAGTCTAAATGAAAGTGACCTAATAAACAAACTTCTTCCATGTGGGATCATTTCACAAAAATGGAAGCAAGTGCTAAAGACGGACTTAGGTGCAAGTGTAACTATTGTAGCAAGGATTATGTATGTGATAGTAATAGTTGTGGAACTAGCACTTTGTGAACGCGTTTAAGAAAACAATGTAAAAAGTACTCGTACAGAGAAGAAAATAAAGGACAAACCACCTTAACTTTTGTATCTAAAAATGATGGAAAGGGAGCCAATGCTAGTAATTTTGTGACTACATTGTTTAGCCAATCAACATGTAAACTAGCATGTGCTAAGATGATAATTACGAATGAGTTGTCATTCAGATTTGTTGAGAAATAGATGACTCAATACAGTGGTTCTTAGAAAAATTGAAAGGTGCAATAGGGGAGGTGCCTAATCTAGGCTTTGTGACAGATCGGAAAACATGCTTCGCCAAGGGTATTTCATCAGTTTTTCCCTCTGCATTCCACGACCTTTGTGTCCAACATTTGAGTCAAAATTTGCATGATAAATATAAGAATGACACGGTTGCTACTTTGTTTTATAATGCATCGAGAACATATCGTGAATCAACGTTTGTAGAAGCATGGAGACATCTTCTTGCATTTCCTAATGGTTCAGGGAAATATTTAAATGATGTTGGAATAGCACGGTGGTCTCGTGTTCACTGCCCAGGAAGACGGTATAACATGATGACAACAAATATAGCAGAGTCCATGAATTCTATACTGAAAGAACCTAGAGATTTGCCTATTGCTTCATTCCTTGAAAATGTTCGAGCTTTGCTACAACGTTGGTTTTGGGAGCGTCGAGAAGAAGACATTAAAGTGACGTCTACATTGACCAAATGGGCAGAGTTAGTTATTCAAAAGAAACAAGAAGGAGCTTTGACAATGAAGGTCAACCCAATTGACTGTTACCAATTTCATGTCAAAGAGTTAGATAAGGAGGAGGTCATAAACCTTCAGACTAAAGAATGCACTTGCAAGGAGTTTCAAGCTGAGCAACTACCATGCTCACATGCCATTGCTGCAGCACGGGATCGTAATATAAATGTTTATAGTTTATGTGCTAATTATTACACGAATGAATGTTTGTTGGCTGCATATGCGGAGACCGTCTACCCAGTTGGGAATCAGTCAGATTGGAAGACAAGCGAAGACTACGTACATATGACTGTTTTACCTCCAAAAGTAGTCAAAAGAGTTCGTCGACCGAAGAAAAAGAGGATTCCAAGTGTTGGTGAAGCTCCGAAATTGCATAAGTGTGGTCGGTGTAAACAAATAGGTCACAACAGATTAACGTGTACCACTCCAATTTCATATACCGACAAGTCGAGCATACAAGATTAGAAATTTCTCTACCAATGTACTAAGTATTACACTAATTAATGAATGTTTGTTAATGATGTGTTTTCTTAATGATTTGTCCCAACATTCTTACTTTCTAAGCTTCCAGATGGATGAAGAAGACGAAAATAACAATTGACTTATTCATTTAAGAACACAAAAACTGGTTTTAGGATCGTTTAAAAATAACTAAATGTTCGTTTAAAAATATCTAAATGATCGTTTAAAAATAACTAAACGATCGGTTAACAACAACCAAATGATCGTTTGAAAACAACTAAATGATAGGTTAAACAAAACTAAACGATCGATTAAAAACAAACAAAACATCGTGTAAAAACAACCAAACGATCGTTTGAAAAAAACTAAACGATCAGTTAAACAAAACTAAACGATTGGTCAAACAAAACTAAACGATCGTTTAAAACAACCAATCGATCGTTTGAAATTAACTAAACGATCAGTTAAACAAAACTAAACGATTGGTCAAACAAAAATAAACGATCGTTTAAAATAACCAATCGATCGTTTGAAATTAACTAAACGATCGATTATAAAAAACTAAACGATCATTTACAGAAACTAAACGATCTTTTGAAACAACGAAAGACACCCGCGAATTATTTACAATCGCGATTCAACATTTCAAAAAAAGTACGCGAATTTACAATATTGCCCCTTTGGTAAAAACGACCGATATATACGTTCCGCCTTCTTCGTTCGTTTTTCGTCACTACGCAATACACAACTGCACTGATCACTCACCTTCGTTTTCTCTCAGTTCATTGTTCTCTCAGACCATTTTTGTCTCAGTCCATATTTTTCGTCAACGTTAAAAGGTATTTTCCCGAACTTTTCCTACTATAACGTTACACTTTTCCTTTCTTTATATTTCAAACGTTTCGACTTCTGTCTTCAAAAACTATCATTGTGTTCTTAAATTATTATTGTGAAGCGTTTAGGGTTTCAGATTCGACTTCTGTCTTCAATATAGTTCTCCAGATTGTTAAATTTATTACTTTTCGATTAACTATCATTTCAGGATGGCTGTACCTAGCGACAAGTATTTCCCTGCCACTGTGTCATGCCAAGTGCACAAGATCGGCAGTCTTATTAAGGATAAACTGACCAAGGACCAGCTGCAAATGTTCGAAAAAACAATTTTTGGTCCATTGCTGAATGTGAACATGGTCTTCAACGGCCAGTTGATCCATCATTTCTTGCTGAGGCAGATACCTGAAGACGGTAACGCAGATGGAATCTGTTTCTCAGTTTTAGGGAAGAACGTCCGTTTTACCCAAAAGGAATTCAACATCATAACTGAATTGTGGCCAATAAACAATCCATTGGAGAAAGATTGCGATAGCAAGCGCCTATAAAGTCTTCTATTCGGATCAGAAAATAAGAAACTAATAACATGCTTGGAAATTGAGGAAATTTTCAAGAATTTTGAGTTTACAAATGATGACGATGCTGTGAAGGTCTCCTTGACCGTCTTTATAGAAACTATGATGGTCGGGAAGGATAAGAAAACACAGTTTGTCATCTCTTCGGCAGTTGTAAGTGACGGAAGCGAATCCCATACCTTCACTTGACAACTTACCAAATCCAAGCATAATAGAACCCAATGGTTGCCATGGACATTGAATGGAGAGTGAACGTAATCAACACTTGCCCAAGGATCTTGGAAGTCCTCTTTTGACCCGACAACATAGTCAACCAACCTATACTCTTCGTCCCAGTCAAACGGACGATTCTCGTTAATACATTCTTTGTATAGGGGCCACTTCGAAACTAAAATGCGCTGCAAAGAAAAACATACAAACGCAAATATCAGACCGAAAGACAAATATCAAACGCAAATACATACATAAAGTAACGCGACGATTCCAAACCATAAAGATTGTGTCTGCAGTTGTGAAGTTCTGAGAAGAAGGTATCCCGACTGCCTTAATCTTCAAGCGAATGAAAAGAAAAAGTGCATCCAAATGCTAATAGAAACAAAAGTAAGCAGTAAATGTATAGAACCATAACAATGAAAAAATTATAATTGCATAAATGATAAGATAATCCCATACCTCATCCGCCAACCACCGGCGACATATAAACAAGTCTCTGAAAAAAGCCTTCGATTTTTTCCCATGAAAGGTTTCACGCAGCTCATCGTCTGTACGCTTGTCTGTAATCCAAGCTCGAAGTCTATCTAAATGGACGTCAAGTATTTTGTGCATAGGATCATAAACAATTGCTTCATACTGAGAGGTGCTAGTGGTTGATGTCACAGACCGTTTAGGTAGAGTTGTGAATGGGGTTGATAGGTAAACACTTGCACGCTTCCTACGGGCGGGCCGAACGTGTGGTCGTTGAGTGAGAAATGGTTCTATCTCTGTGACGTCCTCATCGTCAACGACATCTATTGGCTCCTCTAAACCAATATCAACCTTCTTCTCCAACACATCTTCGTCGCCCTATGGAAGCTCATAATGCATTAGTGTGGATAATGATAGAAATTAAACATCAATATTAGCAAGAACACGGAACCAAACCTTCTTTTTAACTTCAATGTGTTCATCCTCCTTTGGCATCCTCAACCAATTAGGGGTACCGCCTGTGTCAACATCTTCGGTCTTAACATTATCCACTTCTTTACTTTCTAATGTATGATCTACTAAGCCTTCGGACACCTTGTGGTCCTCTTCGTCACCCTATGGAACCTCAAAATGAATTAGCGAGAACATGCAACTTAACGTATGAGTAATTACCAAATA
Organism: Cucumis melo; assembly: GCF_025177605.1. Classification (NCBI taxonomy): domain Eukaryota; kingdom Viridiplantae; phylum Streptophyta; class Magnoliopsida; order Cucurbitales; family Cucurbitaceae; genus Cucumis; species Cucumis melo. The sequence goes on along the minus strand of NC_066857.1, from coordinate 13,623,853 downwards.
TGAAACAACTAACGTCAATACACTTAACAGTTTCATTCCTAACCTTTCTTTGAAGTCCAATGTGCTTCAATATGGTTGACATCATTCCCTTCAATTCGTCAATATCTGATTTTATACTATTAAGTTGCCCTTCAACAACCGCTACTCGATCTTGGAGATTCCGAATAGCCTTTTTCATCTTAATCTTGGACTTCTGTTTCTTACTCTTTTTGAAGTCATCTTCATCATTAACAACTTCTCTTACTCTTTTTGAACCACCATTCTTCGACTGAATAATGGTAGATGAGCGGAAGTTTTCAAAAAGTTCACCTGAAGCAATTTTCAACTGCTCCTCTTTAGGTGTCATCTCAATGACCGCCTTAATTATAAACTGCAAATAGAAAAAGGCAAATGTATTTAGGACAAAGAAATAAGCACAAAATCATGCGATCCTTAAGTAAGTTACTATTGCTTGCTACTTACCATTGGCGAGTCAAACACCTGGCTTATAGTTTGGGACTTTGGTGATTGTTGGCACACCCACCTCAGCATTCGTGGTATGGCATGATCGTTCACTTTATCTACACCACATCCAATGATGGTTGGTATAGACTCATATGCCCAAACCTATTCGACATTTGACAAACAAGTTTAGGAAATGCCACAAGATATATATAGATATATAAACAAGTGGTTATACAATCGTTTGAAAACAACTATACGATCATTTAACATAACTAAACGATCGTTAAAAAAACAACTATACGATCGTTTAACATAACTAAACGATCGTTAAAACAACAACTAAACGATCGTTTAAAACAACTAAACGATCGTTTAAATAACTAAACGATCGTTTAAAATAACTAAACGATCGTTTTAAAGTTTTGAAGTAAGAAGTAAGAAGTCACATACCTGTAATGCATGCAAAAATCCATTGATAGTATATTTTTTTGTCTGTGTTGATTTCTTCTTTTCCTTGGCATATTGCTTGTCCAAGGCTCTTTTCAAGGCACTTAGCGTGCGTACAAAAACAATCCGACCCCAATCATAATTACTAAATGTATTCCAATCATCAGAAATCTTGAAAAAACCAATGTCCACTTTGGTTCGCCTATCTTTTCCCAACAAAGATATCTCTATAAAGTAGACTAAAGCTAATTTCACAATATCATCGTCATCACCCTCGTATTCCAAAAATATATTCTCTAAGTTGCTAACATAAACACACTCCTTGTCTTTGAAAAACTTCTCCAACAGTCAACTATTCCCAACCAACTGAATATAGTCCTCTTTAGGACCCCATAGTCCAGTTATGATGTTAAACTCTCTCCTACCGAAAGTACAAACAACGCCCCCTAGTAAGAAACTTATAGAATCCTTTCCTTCATCTTCCACCTCCCTTAACAGTAAGTAGTGGATGAGTGGCCCATTAAAGACAATATTTAGGTCCAAAAAGTGCCCAAACTTTGTTTTCCTAAATAAGGCTAATTTATCGGGTTTGAGTTTGGCCTTAATATTATGTGTTGTCTTTTCCAAATGAGACAAACAACTTACTAGGGAATAAAAATGATGGGAAGGATTAATCTTGTACAAGGGTCCGTCGGTCGATGTCGAAGTCGATGTCATGATTGAAGCCTGAAGAAAAAGGAACAAATTCCAGCAAATATATTGAAAATGGGTTACAGATAAAACTCATTGAAATAAGAGAACACACTCAAAGTTGATTCTTAGGTTCGAAAAGGAGAAGTGACGAAATGCACTAGAGGACCGACGACAGACGAATAGTCGGAGTATCTTCGAAGAGCAGAGCGGGCAATTTTAAAAGCCAACGAAAGGAGATGTTTTTTTTTTTACTTCAGGTGTTCTATGCGAAAGAGAAGGGAAAGCGAACGTGGGTAGGCGAAAAATCAATAGAGAGCGATAGAAATTTAATGAAGGGCATTTTTGTCCATTCACACCTAAATTGTCTAAAAGTCTTTCTTTTGAAAACTTGTCCCAAAATTCATTTAAATCTCTTTTTTTAACCTATTTTTGGCAATTTCCCAACTTAACTCAAAACACAAATATTCAACTCATTTAAAGACCCCAATATTCAACTGACCACCACAAATGCAAACCATCAAACTCATTAGATAATCTAACATCAAACTCGTTGGATAATCCAACTTTGGGATTATAATTAACCACTCCACCCACCACAATCCAACTCAACTGTTTACTAGTCCATTCGCTGGAGAATCATGTAACTGCTACTTATGTCGTTCTCGTACCAATTGTCAGAACCCTTACATAATCGTAGGATTCGTAATGAAGTTCAAAGTCTCATGGTTGAGGAACATCACCGCTGAAGATTTCCATGGAAAATTCAAATTAGGGTTCCAATCAAACCTAGTAAAAGGTTTTCTTCCTCACACTCCCACTTCACACAGGCCCTTCTCCGTCGTCTCGGATCGTATTCATCATATACTAAGTTGTGAGAATCTAACCCCTCGGCCTAGAAACTGTCATGAAAGAACTCTGGTTTCCAACTCTATTGCTGACTCCGATGAACCCATAACCGTTCATCGAGATGACCCATCTGCTGTTTATGTCCAAAACGTCCTTTATTTCAGAAGGCACAAACCAGTGGAGGAGATCGACAGGGCTCTTAGTCTATGCGACCTTGTGCTAACCGAAGATTTTGTTCTCAAGGTGCTGCGAAGACATCGATCAGATTGGAAACCCGCCTTCATTTTCTTCAATTGGGTTACCAAAAAAGGTACTAACGAAGATAAATTCACCCCTGGTTCTGTTATTTACAATGAGATTCTTGATATTCTCGGGAAATCCCACCGCTTTGAGGAAGTAGACAAGGTGTTTGTGGAAATGTCTAAGAGAAAAGAACTTGTTAATGAGGAAACGTATTCAGTTCTTCTTAATAGATATGCTGCAGCTCATAAAGTGGAGGAAGCGATCAGCATTTTCTACAGAAGGCAAGAATTTGGACTTGAGATGAATTTGATTGCATTTCAGTCACTTTTGATGTGGTTATGCAGATACAAGCACGTAGAAGCTGCAGAGACCCTGTTCCATTCCAAGAAGCATGAGTTTGTTATTGATATAAAGACGAGCAATATTATCCTCAATGGGTGGTGTGTGTTGGGGAATGTTCATGAGGCCAAAAGGTTTTGGAGGGAGATAATTGAATCAAAATGCGAGCCTGATATTTACACTTATGGAACTTTGATTAACTCATTGACAAAGAAAGGAAAGCTGGGGACAGCTTTGAAGTTGTTTAGAGCCATGTGGGAGAGAGGATTGAAAACTGATGTTGTGATCTGCAATTGCATCATTGATGCCCTTTGTTTCAAGAAGAGGATTCCTGAAGCTCTAGAGATCTTCAAGGAAATGAACGAGAGAGGGTGTGCAGCAAATGTTGCAACTTACAACACTCTTATCAAACACCTTTGTAAGATTAGGAGGATGGAGAAGGTTAATGAGCTTTTGAATGAAATGGAAGAGAGAAAGGGGAGCTGTTGGCCAAATTCTGTGACTTTTAGCTATTTACTCAGGTCGATAAGGGGTCCGGAGGAAGTTCCTGTACTCTTGCAAAGGATGGAAACAAGTGGCTGCAAGATGACTAGTGACATATACAATCTGATTCTGAGATTGTATATGGACTGGAATATACAGGAAAGGGTTAAGTCTACTTGGAATGAAATGAAAGAGATGGGGTTGGGACCCGATCGTCGCTCTTACACGATTATGATTCATGGGTTGTATGAGAAGGGAAGAACAAAAGATGGGCTGCGCTATTTCAATGAAATGACATTGAGGGGAATTATGCCGGAGTCGAAGACCGAAAAGTTGGTGAATGCTACGAATGTCAAAGACTCAAAATGCCAGAAAGGAGAGCCAAGTAGAAAAGCTTATTAAACAAGCGCCAAATCTTGGAAAAATAGATAAGCTACCTGCAACTGGGAGAAATTAAAACGAAGAACAGCCCCATAAATGTGCTTTCTCTCACGATTAAAGTTTGTTGCAGCCATTGCTAATACGTTTCTTTCGATGGGGAAGAGTTTTCTCTACACATTGTCTACATGGGCGTTTGAGGATTTTCAGGGTTGATCAGGTAAAAGTTTATTTTTTCAATGCAATACCAGACTGACAATCTTATTTATGTTAACATACCTTTTATGAGTTATGTGATTACTTGTTTGTTTTGATTGCCTATAAAAATAATGTGTTTTTTAAAAATGTGAAAAACGATTTTGTTAGAAAACTATTTATCATTAAAACACTCGTGTTTTGGTTACTTTTTCTCAAGAGTGTTTCTATTCACAAGTTTGCATTTAAATTTGGGTTGCCTGACTCTAAAAGTCGAATTACTTTGATTCTTTTAGTTTATATTTTTAATATATGTATATATTTTTTTATATTAAGTTGTAAACTAAAAAACTATTGAACACTATGATAGTCGGGAGTGACCAGTTGTCATAGCCCGTAGGCCATAGGTCTCGATCCCAAGCACAAACTAACTATAGCTGGTCGTGCTCTCTGATCATGATTGTCGGTCTAGAGTCCCAATTGTCGATAACCAGAGACCAACGATCAGGACTGACGAGAAGTGTCCAGCAATCAGGACTACTAACCAATGATGTGCACAAACTAACTATAGCTGGTCGTGCTCTCTGATCATGATTGTCGGTCTAGAGTCCCAATTGTTGATAACCAGAGACCAACGATCAGGACTGACGAGAAGTGTCCAGCAATCAGGACTACTAACCAATGATGTGGACTGTGGATCAATAATCAATGACCACTTCAGTGACAGGGACCAGCAAGAAAAGATCAAGGACAAGGGATCGGGGTATGTGACTGGCAACGACTCACATCATCTGAATGTCATTGGTCATTAGTGCTCTGGCCTAACTGTTGGCCATTGGTTGTTGCTGGTGGGTGGTTGTCGTCAGTTCCTGATCATTGATCTTTCGTTTGTAGTCACTAACCATCTGTTGCCAGTCTTGGTCTCTGATCGTGGTTCTCAGTCTCCATTTCCGATTGACAACCATCAGTAGCCTAACAATCATGACTTGTAACTAGTGGCTAGTGATAAGACTGGGACTGCGGAATTCTGACCAGCGACTGGCACTAAGAATTTGGATTTGATCATTGAAAACCAAGACCAACAACTGCAGACTGCTGATGGAGATCAAGGATCGTCGACTAGTGACCAATCTAGGCATTGATGAATAGCAACCAGTTTGACTTTTGGGATTGGGGATCCGATGACTGGCGATTGGGACTAGGGACTACCGGAAAGGAATTTGTTGAATTTGTCTCCCACAGCGAAATTCCTTTGGCTGCACACTACCATTTCCTTCAACTTCTGAAGTTGATCCATGGGAACTGACAAACTCCACTGAAGGGATTGGAGGAGAAGTAAGGAGCCCATTTCATCTGCTGTGTCATCTATCAATCCTTGCCTTCTCTGTTCTACTTTGCTTAAGTTTTCGTGCACTGTATATCATTTTTTCATGTTTGTAATTGTAATGAGACATTTCCTAAGGATGTTCTAATTTCCTTCTCAAGATTTGGTTTAAGGTCCGGGCGATAACCTTGTTTTGTTTTCTTCCATAAAATCTTTGAAGGATGATCAATTTTCAAGCCTATCGTAGATTCTAATTAGCATAGAAGTTATTATGAACCCAAGAATCACAAACATTCAACAGAAAAATATGAATTAAGAACAAAAAATCATCCGTCAAGTTTGGTAATCATTTCGTTTAGTTCTTGCTTTTAAAATTAAGCCTAATGACATTACTAATGATTTAAAAAACCAAAGTTATATTTGAAAACTAAAAAAAAAAATAGTTTTCTAAAAGCTTTTTTTTTTCTTTTTTTTTTTCTTTTGAAATTGACAAATCAAATACAAAAGATGAAAATGACCGGAAGAAATGAAGGGAAAATAAGCTTAACTTTTAAAATCATAAACAAAAAAGAAAAAACGAAATGGTTACTAGATAGACCTATCTTTTAGAATTATTTAAATGGAAAATTCGTATATAATATTAAGGAAAATCTGTGGAAATGACAAATATAAGATAGAAAATAAAAAAATAGCAAACTGTTATTTTAATTTGATTTATGGCAAAACTAACCGTCCTTAAATATTTTCTCACTTTTTTGGCCCAAAATTATCCCTCACGGATGACAATTGTCTATATACAAATACAATGTATTTTGTGAGATCGAAAAATCAAATAAAATATCACATATCACGATTAAGTGCATTTGTAAACACACCAACTTATGATAATTATTAAAAAATTATTATATTCTTTGAGAGATCTCTAAACATATTCAATTGGTTTCAATATCCCTAATTATCCCAAATTTTACCTTCAAATTAATCAAAAATAACTTCAAGTATTTAATATTTTATCCCAAGTATTATAGATTCAAAATTATATAATGCAATAATTAATTATTACGATAAAAAATAAGAAATTAACGAAAAAGTGTTTTAAATATTCATTTTTTCTTTTTTGGAATTATACATTCAAGAGAGAATCCCTCTCTAAAATCATGGCAAAAATAATGCAACAATTAATTATTAACAAAAACATTAAAAAATTAACAAAAAAATAATTTAAAAGATTCAAATTTTAAACGTACTGTAACGACCTAACTCCTTATACTAAGTCGAAGTCATTTACAAATTTTAAAAGATAAATAAAACTTGTAAAGTTTGGATAAAATGAAACAAACCTAAATTTTTTTTATTTAAAAGCCTAAACAAATGCAATTAGAGATAAGTATAAAAAATAAAATCCTAACTCGGGCCCTATTTAGGTTTAAAGAAATAAAATAACGAATAAAGAATAGACTAAAATGCAACATTAAAGTCTGAACTACGACATGAAGCAGAAGCATCAGATCCCTATGGCTCGCCACGATCACTTCTACTTGTTCGCCAGCTTGCCTTTGTCGTTACCTCTACCTCTACCTCAACCCAATTATCTTTATCTTCAACAAATATCTCTACCAATTTTATTATCCAAATAAAATAATTATATTGTCCTCAAAACTTAATTAATTATACAACCAAAAATATAATTTATCAAGTTTTCTCAATTACATCCAAAATTTCAATAATTACACTTAAGATAATTGAAACTAAATCATCCCAAATTCTTGGGGTGTTACACGCACATAGATACCAACCATTCCCTACAATTATGGCAAATATAAAGCAAATAATTACTTTGCTAAATTAGTTAAGTTTATATTCAAAATTCAACCCTCCCTAAAATCATGTCAACTACAATGCAAATATTAACAAAAAAAAAAAAAAAAAAAGAATTTCAAATATTCAATATTTTTCTTTTTGGAATTATACATTCAAAATTGAATCCATCTCTAAAATCATGGCAAAGATAATGCTAAGAAATTAACAAAAAAGAATTTAAAAGATTCAATTTTTTACGCACCACATACCAATCCTTCCCTAAAATCATGACAAATATAATGAAAATAATTATCTTTGGTAAATTAGTTATGTTTAAATTCAAAATTCAACCCCTCCCTAAAATTATGTCAAAATTCAACCTCCCACTCTCGTCATTTTTTATTTTCTAAATTATTTACCGAAAAAACACACATAATAAATTAAGTTTACATTCTCTTAATTTTAACATTTTTTTCTAAATTATTTATGAAAAATCATTAATTTTTGCATTGCTAACATTAGATTCCTAAGATTCCTAAGATTCTGCCATGTCGGTATATTTGTTGAGATAAAAAAAATCAAACAAAATATCACATATCACGAATAGTGTATTTGTAAACAATAATTCTTTAACTAAATAAAAAATATTATATTGTTTGAACAATCCCTAAATATATGTCATTAGTTGTAACATTCCCTAATTATTAGGTACAAAATAGAGTGTATTAATTTTAGATTCTTAAGTTGAATTCCTAAAATTATGCCAAAGATAATCCACAATCCATTAATTTTAGATAATTTATTTTGTTGTGTGTTTATTTAAGTCTGGAAAGGAAAAGAAAAAATAAAATAAAAAAAGATATAAATTTTATAATATTATAATATAATATATATATATAATATGAATTATATTATTATTATTATATATTTTTTTAAAACCCTAAATTCATCATCATCTTCTCCATCTTAGCCGCAGTGCCCCACTCTAATCTTCTTCTTCGAAATCACACGACCGCCGCCGCCCCTGCCTCTCTTCTCTCCATTGAGATCTCCGACGACAATCTCCCTTCATCCGTCGAAGCCACCACCGTCACCTTAGTTCTCTGTCAATCTTTTGTTCGTTGTTAAGCCCAAGCCGCTCCCCTTTCCATCAGCCATCTCCTTTGCGTTGCGACATCAGAATCTGAAGCGAGTGGATTGTGTCTGCTCCAACCGGTGTTCGTCCACGAAGCTCTGACCGCAATTGTCGCATATCCATAAACCCAGTCGTCGTCATGATCTCCCATTCACATGAAGCTTGTTGCCCCATCCATCCTTCTCCATAGCACGCTGCTGCACCAGAGTCTGCTCTTTTCGTCGTTGAAGAAGCCTCCATCCTTGAGCAGTCATGTCCCAAGTGTGGGTGCATAGTTTGTATTAATTATAGGGTATTTGTGGATGTGGGGTGCATAGTTTGTGTTAATTATAGGGTATTTGTGGATTCTGTTACAAATGTATTTAGAAATCACATTTGTCAATAAGGTAGGGGCATTTAAGGCATTGTTCTCCCATTTATTATTTAAAAATTTTATGTTTTGCTATTTTGTCAATTTAAAAATAAAATTGTCATTTATCCAAAGTAAACCTTTAATTTTGATATTCTTCTTGTCGGTCCTAATATTAATTAATGTATTATTTAGAATAATAGCAAAGGGCAGTCTTTTGAATTATAGAAAATGCATGGATATCGCGTGGATCAAATTTTTTGAAATATTAAAACGCTTTCATCATCCATTTGAACTGTTGTGTAATTAATCCAACATACTTATTAATGAGATTGAAATTTATTGCTCAAACGGGTACTAAGTTGTAGAGAGGGTGAGGAGATAAGCAAATGTGATTTAGCCAACATCTCCACACGTTCATGTGTCGTTGCTAGCCATCCAGTCGGGCAAGGTATGGTGTGGTGAAATAATAATACATTTATATTCTTGCTTAAATTAATTTTGATACCTTTTTTCTTAATTAATTTTTTGACCGTTGAATAGCTACAAATGTTTCAACCGTTACCGATCATTTTTTACCATCGAACCGGTTTTGACCATTTTTTACCTAAACCATTTTGACCATTTCATCCGTTGAACCGTTACCACGTTTGTGTTGGAATTTATGTCCTAAAATTTGTAGTTTGTAGTTAAAATTATATTATATTCAATAAAATGGTTATTGAGAATTTTGAATTGTAGAAGATCACTCATGGAATAATTATTGAAGGTATGCCACTTAATGAATAATTTCAAGGTGTTGTTATTATTGACCAATTACCTTCATTTGGAAGGATTTTAAGAATACCCTAAGGCATAAGACGAAGGAGTTCTCCCTAAAGAGTCAAATCACCCAGCTGAGAATTTAGGAGGAAGCCCGTAAGCATGACTAAAAGGAGGAGGTAAACATTGTCCTCAATAAGAATTCTATTTCTGTTCTGAAAATCAGACCTGAAATCGGAAGAAAAGAAAATGAAAGCTTATAACCGTGGTCCCAATAACCAAAAGAATTCTCAGAAACCCTAGTTTGAAAGTACGACACAATTTATGTATTTTAATTGTAATAAACCTATACATTTAGCTAGAAATTTTAGAAACAGGAATCATCCTGTTGCATAGACGAACGTGATGGAAGAAGATTTAGTAGCTATGATCACTGAGATAAATGTGATTGGGGGTTCTGAAGGTTGATGGCTAGACACCGTGCATCACGCCATGTCTGTCATGTCCTTAGTATTTTTAGAAAATATAATGAAACTAAGGACAATAATATTCTTATGGGAATCATGACACAACCAAAGTAGTTGGCATTGGGGAAATGGAGTTGAAATTCACCTCTAGCAAGACACTCATCCTGAATGAAGTCCTGCACACTCGTGAAATTTGAAAGAACCTGGCCTCGGACTATCTCCTCAACAAAGCATTTTTTACTCAAACCATTGGATCAGATCTCTTTACGTTAACTAAAAATAATGTATTTGTGGGTCAGGGTTATGCAACCGATGACATATTTAAATTGAGTTTAGAAATGAATAAGAAATTATCTTCTGCTTACATGTTATCTTCTTTTAATATTTGACATACTAGACTCTGTAATGTAATGATGCAAGTAAAAGGTTAATTAATAGCATGAGAAGGTTAAACATGATTCCTAAATTATCTTTGCATGAATTTGATAAATGTGCATGTTGTAGTTAAGCTAAGATAACTAAGATTTCATGTAAATTTGTAACTAGGGTAACTGAGCCTCTAGAATTGATTCATTCTAATTTATGTGAATTTGATGGCATGACAACTAGGAATAATAAAAAGATATTTTATTACATTTATAGATGAGTATTTAAACTTCACTTTTATTTACTTGCTTAAGAATAAAAGTGATTCATTCAACATGTTTAAAGTGTCTGTAACTGAAGTAGAAAATCAGTTTAATGAGAGGATTAAGAGACTTCGTAGCGATAGAAGAATACAATATGATTTTTTATGTCTTTAAAGAGTTTTATAACTCAAAAGAAACAATACATGAAAGAGCTGCACCTTACTTTCCTGAAATGAATGAAAAAACTGAAAGCAAAAATAGAATTCTAACTAAGCTAGTAGTTGTTATTTTACTAAATTTAGAAGTAGCACCATCTTGGTAGGGTGAAATAATTAAGATAATCAATTATGTCCTAAATAGAATTCCTAAAACAAATAACACAACATCACCTTATAAAGTCCTCAAGAATAAAACACCAAACTTGTTTTATCTTAGAACTTGGGGTTATCTAGCCTATATTAGAATTTCTGATCCTAAGAGAAGAAAACTAGTTAGTCAAGCATATGAGTGTGCCTTTATAGGATATGTTGAAAACAATAAAGCCTTAGGTTATTTGACCTAGAAAATAAGACAATCATAGAATCAAACGACACTGATTTCTTTGAAGATAGATTTTCTTTTAAATCGAGAAATAGTGGGGTCCTAATAGTAAGTCTAGTGAGGGGTCAAGTTCTAGTAGCTTTTCTTCGGTTATGATCCAAAACCAAGAAAGGGAAGTAGATCCTGAACCTAGAAGAAGCAAGAAAGTGAAAACCACTAAAAACTTTGGAGAAGACTTCGAAATGTACAATATAGAAGAAGATCCTAAAGATCTAAAAGAAGTCTTATCCTTAGAATATGCCAACTTATGACAAGAAGCTATTAATGATGAAATGGATTCTCTTGAAACAAATAGGACTTCGCACCTAGTTGACCTACCCCTGGCTACAAAGCAATAGCATGTAAATGGGTTCTAAGGAAGAAATTCAAACTTGATGGATCGGTAGACAAGTATAAAGATAGATTGGTAGCAAAAAGCTTTAGACAGAGGGAAAACATAGAATTTTTTGATACATTCTCCCTAACAACTAGAATCGCCTTAATTAGAGTGTTGATTTCTATAGCTGTCCTAAACAATCTTTTAGTACATTAGATGGACGTTAAGGTTGCTTTCCTAAATGGTGATTTATAGGAAGAGATCTATATGGAATAACCTAAAGGTTTCATAGTTCATGGTCGAGAGTCTAAAGTTTGTAAGCTCGACAAATCCCTCTATAGCCTAAAACAACTCCTAAGAAATGACATGACATGAAAAATTTAATAATCTAATCTTGTTTATAAGCGCATGGCACTTCGCATGCTCTAGGCATACGCCTCATGCTGCCTGGTCGTGCGGTGGACATGTTCCTTGCATGCTCCAAGGTCTAAATAACCTTTAATGCATATTTTGCACACTCATCTCCCCTTGTCATCCTGGCACTCGATCCACCCTTGGTCTTGCTCAGAAACATGATTTTTTACTAAAAACTTAACTTGACTTTAGAGCTTAATAACTTAAAATCTATAACTCAAATCAAGAAACGTTCTTCTACAAACTTGCTTAGAAATGTCTTAACTTGCTTACTTCACAAGCTAAGCCATAAATTTCGAGTATTAAGTTTTGCAGCTCTCAAATACTCCGCACTACTTAATTTCTCTTTGAAAATGACCTTTGGGTCTTTCTTCACTTTAACACCTATTCTCTTGATCTGGTTTCTTTTTGGCAACCATTTTCCTTAGTTTTTAGACACAATTTAAGAGATTTTCCAAGTCTAATCACTTAATTGACACAAGTGAATTATGAGCACTACACTCATCCTAAGTTGTTCTTATATAGTGATCTTTGCATGTCCCTTGTTTGACACCTTGCATCTTACCTCTTACTCTCCATACTTGTCGCCTTCCATCTCATGCTACTAACTTCACACTTCCTACTTGGCAAAACCTAGGTGTCTTGCATGTTGTCCACTTGTATTCCACCTCATATCTTACCTCATCAAGCTTAGGTCATTCCTTGGATGCCCACTCCATTTGTTATGAGGTTTCTTTAGTAAGTTTTCTACCTATGATGCCTAGAACTTCCCCTTGTTGCCTAAACTTTCAAAGATTTCTTAATGCTTTCAATAAATACATATTATCCAAGTACTTAGCCATAAATCAAGTTTGTTTTTGGTTGCTTGGCTCTTGGCTTTGTCGCATGGTCTTTGGCATCAATGCCTTCAATTGCCTAGATTTCCCTTGGTCGCATGGTTTTCCCTTGGCCACAAGGGACATTGTGCTTGCTCGCATGACCCATGACCTTTGTTTCTTGGCAGCATGGTAACCTCTTCAGAGGTTCTTGACATTCTTAAACTCCTAGCCTTTTTGCCTAGCTTACATGTCATCTTAACACATAGCCCAACCTTGTCCCTGTAGGTTCTTTTGACATGTTTTTGGTCGCACACCTCAAGTTCTTAGAGGTTATTTTGACACCTCCAAACAACTAGTCTTGTCCTATAGAGGTTGTCTTGACACCTTACGGTCGTACTAATATAACCTCATTTGCCGCCCGACTTGCCTATTTAGAGGTTCTTATGACCTTGGCCACCTATAAGTATGCTTAGCCAACAATTAGCCGATTTTCTTAGACATATTTTAGCTACGATGACACTTTCCTTTTGTCATCTTGCAGATAATGACACAATTTCTATAACATTTAACTTTAATAATCAAATCTAATTAAAATTCTTTGCTAATAAATCTTAATCTCTTTTCTCCAACTAACTTCAATCCTTAATCCTTCCTTGACTTCCTTAGATAACTTTAGAGACTTCTTAAATTTTGAGGTTTACACTCTAGCTCATTTATTCTTTGTCATGAGACGCTTGTTTTATCCCTGATCCTTGACACACAATTATTAACTATGTTTGTTTTAACCATTGCCTTCAACTCATTTATTCTTTGTCATAAGACATTTGTTTTATCATTGGCCCTTGTCACCCTATTGTTACGATGACACTTGTTAATTTTATCCCTGATCTCTTGCTCATTTATTATTTGTCACGATATGCTTGCTTTATCACAGGCCCTTGACGAAACTGTATTGTTGTGATGACACTTGTTATATCCTTGGTCTTCAGCTCATTTATTTTCATAATGAGGTGCTTGTTTTATCCCTCGCCCTTGATGCAGTTAATATTTTTGAAATATTTTATCTTGAAAAAATAGTGGCTACGCCTTCGTTCACCTTTTAATTCTACAAAGATGTACAAAGGGTGCATGTTGTAGCCACCTATTTTTGCTTGCTTATACCAATTATCGCTTCACTTCTTATCTTTTTCTTTTCTTTGTCAAATCATGTTCATTTTTTCTACTGAATAAGTTGTCATTGTGTTATTTGTCCCCTCTACAAAGACATATGATCAATTCATATTTTGATTAATAGTGTATTTTAAAAAAAAAAAATTTAATGTATTCATTTACATATAATATACAAAATCAACATTCTTTTTTCTTGATAGTGAATCAGCGTTAAACTTGAAAAAAGAAAACGTATCTCGTCTATTTCACTACTTAAATTGTAAATTATTACAAATTTGTTAGTCTTCTTTCTAGCGACCCCTGCAACATGCAACCGATCACTGCTTTTGGTATTCGTCATCTTCTTATTGTCCTTCAACCATTTTAATAATACGAACAACAAAGTATTTTTAAAGGGATTTAGGTATTATATTTTTAATCCAAAAAAATCACCCCAAATCTTTTTTCTAGAGGAAATCACCCTAAATCTTTATATATATTTATGGGTAATTTTCATAAATGTAACAAAACACCAAACTATTTACAGCCCGTGTAATAAAGTCCATGAAGTTAGCCATTTTTAAATATTCCAGATTTGTCATTTCGTCTTTCTTCTCTTCCTCGTTACGATTTCTTTTATCATCTTCCTCCTTCTTTTTTTCCAATGCGATTTCTTTCCATGTTTTTCTTCTCTTCCTCTTCTTTTTTTACATTATTTAAATTTGGGTAACCAAATCTAAACGACCGTGTACAAAAAATAGCAAAATCTAAAAGATTGTATATAAAGAATCTTCTTTTCCTCTTTTTTTTTACATCGTTTAAATTTGAGTAACCAAATCTAAACGACCGTGTACAAAAAATAGCAAAATTTAAAAGATCATGTATAAAGAATCTTGAAAAAAATCATTTAGATTAGAGTAGCCAAATGTAAACGATTGTGTAAAAAAAGTAAACGATCGTGTAAAAAAAAATAAATCATCGTGTGAACAAATCTAAACGATCGTGTACCAAAAGAATTAAAAAAAAAAAATCGTTTAGCCAAATCTAAACGATCGTATACCAAATTTTGAGCCAAATCTAAATGATCATGTGCCAAATTTTGAAAAAAAAATCGTTTAGATTTGGACCCAAATCTAAACGATCGTGTAACTAAATTTAAACGTAATCAAATTAAATAATCGTGTAACAAAATTAAATGATAGAATTCAAAAAATAAATTGTAGCCAAGTCTAAACGATCGTGTACCAAACAATAGCCAAATCTAAACGATTGTGTACCAAATATATTATGTGCGCTGTTGACCGCGTGGTTGACGGGGGCATTTTTGGTATTTTTCACATAGGACTATAGGCTTTTTCTATTTTTGAAACTGTTTTATATAGTATAAATATTTTACTGCTATGCTATATTTTCTAAAATACCCCTATATTTACTAGTAAAGAAATAATCAAATATTTTCTATTCGAAGTTAAATATTTTCCCTCAAGCATTTTCTTTTTTATATTAATTAATCGTTCTTTAATTTTTTTTCAAAATACATTTGGTAAACATATAAATAACTTTGTAGTTCTTCTCTGGCTTTTGTAGACTTTATGATCTGAGAGCTGCTGTCGGAATCCTTATTCAAGGACTTGAGAGGTGTTTTCTTCTTCTATAAGATTTTAGAGGACACCAAAGAGTTTATTGAAGAGTAGAGTACTCGAGCTTGAAGATGGAAGGTAAGGGTTTGCAGATGTAGCTTGAAGATGAAGGGTTGGATGATTATGGTACGAAGATGGAAGGATTGTTGATGGAAAATTTGTAAAATGAAAATGTAAATCAATGGAAGAAGTCTTGGTTGTTTCAAAATTTCTTGGGTAGTGGAAAGGTGTGAAGTAATTGATGTGCTAAAAGAGCTAGGGTTTTTATGAAAGACAGATGGGAGGTTGCATGCTTTTCCAATTTAAATTTTAATTAAAATATAACAATAAATCTTTTGTAAATAAATTTTGTAGCTCACATGTACAAGTCTTGGAGGTATGTTAGACTTTTGCAATTTTGGATTTATTATATTTTTTTATCAGATTTGGTATTTTTTTCAAAGAAAAATTAGGTTTGTCATTTTTTTCCAAATGAAATGAATCTTCTTTTTTTTTTCCTCCAAACTTACCTTTGTCACAAGTGAGGCTTAAAGATTGAAAATAAAATCCAAAGCATCCAAGAACATGCTAGAGTACAGGAACGGACTAAGAATATATAGAAATAGGACACTGCAATGTTGTGGCTTTTTGTTCTGCAGGGTTGCGCGCAACAATGTAATGTTGCCCGAACGTTTTCCCCGTTGATGATATGTTGCAGTGACACAGGACAACGTTGGGACATTGTCTTCATTTGTTGCCTCCTGAAAGAGTGACTTGCAATAATGCAGAAATGAAAGGGCATTTTGGTTTCTTTCTTTTACAATTGATCTAGTTATTTTTATTAGGACTTTGAATTGTTCGCTTTACCTATGTTTTATCCCTACCGTTCTATTTTATCTCCTAGTGTTTGATAACTATAAAATAACTAACTTAACATATTAGATGACGTAATGATCCCATGTTAAGATGGGTATAATGATCCCATGTTAAGATGAGTAAAATAGCGCATTTCAAGTACTATAAGCTATCATGACCCTCAATCGAATAAAATATCCATCATAGTTAATTGTTCATAATACTTATAATTAATTCCCTAAGCTAAAGTTAAAACGATAAGAGGTATGAGTGGTTGGTTTTAAAAGAGATAAAAAAGAACTTAAAGTAATGACATGAATTTAAATGGATAAGAGAGCAATCTCACAAAGCATCTTAATTTAGAGGAAATGAGTCTATCCAAACATGAAAGCACAATGTAAGTGTTAGAAAAATTTGAATCAAGTGCCTAAACTATTAACTATGACAAACTTCACGATTAAACTAAATGTTGGTCAATTAGGCACGATAACATTCTATGTAAATCTAACACCTAGTATTAAATTTAATTAGAAGAGAATATCAAACAATTAAACAATTGAATAGTCTAATTTAATTAATTGATTTATTATTAGTCCTAAATCGATCATACTTCAAATATCCAATAATCACACATAAACAATAAAATTTTCACTACTCGGCTACATGATAATTATGTATCATATATTGACTTTAAGTAATTAGAGAAAAATTCATAGTCAAAGCGTTAATTTAATTATGACTACATGCTAAGGAAAGAACTAGAGATACTTGAAAATAAAAATAAACTTCATTAAGATCAATCCTAAAAAGATCACACTAAATTCCCCTGCCCCTAAATTAAAGAACAAACCTTACCCAACTCTTAGGACAATGTAGCCAAAATCTGCCCATGTTTAGCTCAATAACAAAGGGAAAAACAAAATCTTAGAGCTAAAACAAGGAAAGATAAGAAAGAAATGAAGTGGTGGTCGAAAACTAACTATCTCTACATATATCCTAAAATATGGAAAAGAAGCCTTGCAATTCCATTGTTGTGGCACAACATTCAACTTTAGAACTAAGAAGTAATTTAGTGATGGAAGACTTTGCCATGTAAAGACTTTCTAACTTCAACTAGAGACTATTTGTATCATGAGAGTCGAATGGACCTTTTCGTTCAAAGTTTTTCATTCTCCATTATCTGTGGTTACCTTCTTTTACTTAGGAGTCAGTGACACTCACAGCCCTTGCTGCTTCAACAAGAGTCACATCTTGATGTGTAATATATACCGAATTTGTTCCTCTACGTGAATTTATCGACTTTCACGTTTACAACAAACATCTTTATCGAACAAGTAAGAAATTTTAAGCTCTAATGATTAGGCTATGATACCAATTTGTTATGGAATGATAAATAATTATAAGTAGAAAAATATAAACATTAGAGAGTCGTGGTTCACTAATGGTGTATTAGTTACATCATCAGATAGAGGAAAAGAGCGATTTAATATTAAAGAAAATAATTCAAATTACATATAAGAGACTTCTCTCTAGGGGTTGAGTGTTTATACAGTTCATGATGTAAGAAGGCTGAGGGTTAATTGGATAATTAGGTAATGTTCCAGGTTAATTTCCTTATTACCCCAATTGCAATAGAACACTATAAATAGGAGACTTCTCCTATTGTCTGAAGCATATTAATCATTCTAATAAAAGAGCTATGTTTTTTGTTTTTGGAGAATTTCTCTTTGAGGTTGCTTAGGCTACATCAATTCACTTCCTTAAACCTTAGAAACAAAATTGTAAGTACCGTAGACATGACAGAAAAAGGTCCTATAATCATTCAAAGCACTATATGCAAAGCATTTTAACAAAAATTTTCCTTAAAGGTTTGTTCTTTTATTATTGACAATGTGAATTATTTGACGTCTTTTTAAAAATGTAAATACTATCCTAGTTGACATTTCAACCGTATCACATAACATTCTCTTTGAATCAATGTACTCTCCTTACTTTTCTGACCAAATGTACTCACTTTACCTAAAACTGAAATTAAAAAAGAATATATATAGGATCAAGTGATGATCACGTCTCCATGGTAATAATGTCGTGACCAATTCCCCACTGTTTGGAAGCACCGTAAGGGCCTGTTTGGGGAAAAGGAAGAGAACATGGGGAAAGGAATAAGGAGAGGAGGATAATGAAAAGAAAAGGATTATTTATAATCCATGTTTGGGAGAAGGATTATGAAGGATTATTTATAATCCATGTTTGGGAGAAGGATTAAGTAGGAGGATTATAAGGGATTATTTATAATCCTTGTTTGGGAGAAGGATTAAGTAGGAGGATTATAAGGGATTATTTATAATCCTTGTTTGGGGGAAGGATTAAGTAGAAGGATTATGAGATATTATTTTTAATCCTTATCATTGTCCGGGGGAAGGATTATATGGGAAAGATTATGAAAATTTTTGTTCAATTACTTTTGTTTTTTCGTAAATTAATCAATATTTTTAAGGGAAACTTACATGAATGTAACAAAACACCAAACTATTTACGACCCGTATAACAAAACCCATAAAGGTAGTCATTTTTTAAATATTTCAGGTTTGTTCTTCTATCTTTCTTTTGCGATTCGTCTTCCTCCTACTATCTCTTTCATTGTCTTTCTCCTGCGATTTTGTCTTTCTTCTTTCCTATTTTTTTTATTCAATTTCTTTTCATCATCTTTCTTATTTTTCAATTCTTTATTTACGTCGTTTAATCTTTCTATCGTTTTTCTTCTTTTCCTCTTTTTTTTTTGTTGTGATTTCTTTTCATCGTCTTCCTTCTTTTCCTTTTTTTTTATGTCATGTACAAAAAATTTAAAAAAAATAGCAAAATCTATAAGATCATGTAGAAAGAATTTTGAAAGAAAATCATTTGGATTGGAGTAGCCAAATAAACGATCGTGTAAAAAGTAAACAATTGTATAAAAAAATAAAATATCGTGTATAAAGAATCTTGATAAACGATCGTGTTAAAAAAGAAAACGATCGTGTAAAAAAATAGAAGATTGTGTATAAAGAATCTTGAAAAAAAGTCATTTGGATTGGAGTAGCCAAATGTAAACGATTGTGTAAAAAAATTAAGTAAACGAACATGTAAAAAAAAATAAAAGATAATGTATAAAGAATCTTGAAAAAAATCATTTGGATTGGAGTAGCCAAGTGTAAACGATTGTGTAAAAAAAGTAAACGATCGTGTAAAAAATGTAAAAAATTGTGTAAAAATAGATCGTGTAAAGAAATCTAAACGATCGTGTACCAAAAGAACTAAAAAAAATCGTGTAACAAATTTTGAAAAAAAAATCGTTTAGGTCCCCAAATCTAAACGATGAAATATAAACGATCCTGTAACCAAATTTAAACGTAACCAATTTAAGCGATCATGTAACAAAATTAAACAATGAAATTTAAAAGAAATTGTAACCATATCTAAACGACAGCGTATATGAAATTAAGTGTTATTTATATTACATAATTTCTTAATCGGTATATTTTACAAACGATTTAATATTCAATCAGTTCATTGTCAATCTAACATTTAAGATAATATTTTTTTACAATAAAAACTAAATTTTAATAACTAATTAAAATTGAAAGACTAAATTGTTAAAAAGAAGTTAAAAGAATAATGTTACCATATTCTTTGCAATTATTTATTTATTAGGGTATACTTATCTCAACATTTACCTTGTAATAATCAAGAAATATAGAAATATTCAATAAAATTACATGGTATCAGAGCCCCAAACAATTTAGGGTTCAATATTTTTTAGAAAAATTGCATTTGCCGCAAATCAACATCTCTACGCAAATCTCCAACGACCATCTCTACTGTAAATCTCTCATGTCGACAACCATCTCCAATGTTGTTTCAGATCTCTAACTTCACGTTCTAGATCTATGACAATGTCTCTAACTCAAACTCACGCCCAATTCTCATGCCCTCTCTGAAGTCTAATTACAAAACCACCAACAGTCAATCTGCTCCGACTCTCCACATTAAACCCACTACCATCGGCGGTTGCACACCTACGACTGTGCTTTTTGTTCTACCGCCCAGTTTCCTACTGTCGTCGCTCTCTGGGTTTCCTCTATTTTTCTTTTGTAGATCTACGCTCAGATACGTCGCTCCGATCCACCGCCGCTCTTTGAATTTGTTTTTCGGATCTATGTTTGTGATTTTTTCATTCGTCAGCTAAACTTGGGTTTTTTAATCCATATTCGATTTTTATTTTGTGAGTAGAAGAAAAATAATGGTATTGCTTGCCCTATTAGCACCATTCTTGATGGCTTGAATTACATCAAATGGGCTTATGAAATGAAGAGTTTTTTTATCGATCGAATCACCCGACCTGTTAAAAACACTCCTCCAGTGACGAACATCAGTAAGGAGACTCCTGAGAATGATGAGGCAGAATAAGTTGATGTTACTATTCAAGACACTACTGTAGATGATGTCAAATGTATTGAACGCCTTAAGGACTAGGACAACAAAAATCATCAAATCATCACTTGGTTAAGTAACACTTCTATCTTGGTTATTCATGCTCAATTTGATGCAGTTAATAATGCAAAAAAAAAAAAAAAAACTTTGGGATTTTCTATCCACACATTTTCAATCTATTGTCCTTGCTCACTATTAATAACTACATTATCGACTTGTTAGTCCAAACCAGAGGTCAGACAATTTGTGAATGAATATCTTGCTACTTTTTAGCCTATTTGGACTCAGTTAGACCATGCAAAATAAGTCGCAGTCATATTTGACTTATAAAAGTCCTCATTAGACTACGCACAGAGTATGGATCAGTTTGTGATGCTCTTTTACATCGCAACCCTTTGCCATCTCTAGATGTTGATATTTAGGAAAGTTTATTCGAGGAATTGGCATTGTCTCCCCTCTGTCATCTGACATTGCTCTTGCAGCCATTCCTTCACATCCTGCAAATGAGTCCACCTTCAGCAAAAATTGTAACTTCATGGCCATAAGTTTGCTAACTATCCTACCATTGAGTACAAGTATTGTCACAAACGAGATCATATCTTGGACGAATTATCTTACTCTTCCACCCCGCCTTCCTATTCATTCACATTAACCCAATGTCTCTCCTAAAACTAGTTCTTCTTCTATTGTTATTGATGCCACCCCGTCTGATATTACCACACCTCTGAGTTTCCAATTAAGTGATCTTCATTGCTGACTGAAACATATGATCTCTTCCAACTCTACTGCTCTTGCTGTCACCCTAGGTCCTTCTTGGCTCCTTGACTCGGTTTGTTGTAATCATATGACGTTTTATATTTCTTTGTTGTCCTCTCCTATTCCTGTTCACTCCCTTCCTCCAATCCACTCTGCTAATGGTAATCACATGTTTATTTCTCACATTGACACTCAATAAACCCACCATAAACATTTCCAATACTTATTATGTCCCTAATTTAACTTTCAACCTAGCTTCTGTTGGCCAATCATGAGATCTTGGTCTAACAATTATCTTTTCTTTTCATGGTTGTCAGGTACATGATTATAAGATCTATACCTAAAATAGAATGGTCAAAACTTTGACCAAATAAAGAAGAAGAAGGTGTTTTGAAGAAGTTAAGTATTTGAAGCTATGCGATAAGAAGCAAGCATTTGGAGTTCATTACAACACGAACTAACTTTTATTACAAACTAAAGTTAGGCGTTTTTTGAAGTTCTTCTCGAGAAGAAGAGGAGGGTTGTGAGCAAGACAAAAAACTGAAGTTATGCGATGAAAGGTAGGAATTTTCTTAGAATTTTCCTATTGATAATTAGTTAGTGGGTTTATGTGGCAAGTTTAAGTTTAAACATGTTCATAAGAAAGATTGAACTTACATGTGTACCACTTGTAGAAGGAGC
This sequence comes from Cucumis melo, assembly GCF_025177605.1. NCBI lineage: Eukaryota > Viridiplantae > Streptophyta > Magnoliopsida > Cucurbitales > Cucurbitaceae > Cucumis > Cucumis melo. Next base: position 13,601,641 of record NC_066857.1, on the reverse strand, counting down.
TGACAAGCTAATGGGAGATTAGAGATGACTAATATGTTTTGAGGGTAGTACAAATAGAGGAAGACAACAGAATGTTGGGAATTTTGCTCTGAGAATTTGTAAAGATAAGTGAAGTGTTACTCTGTTGAGAAGAAGAACCATTAGGTAAGAAGAGAAGTTGGAAGGCCAGCCAAAGAGAAACCAAGTTTTAGTAAGTGACTCTTTCTACCAAGTGATTCTTTTTATGAAGTATTCCTTTCTACAAAGTGTTTAAAATGTTAAAAGCTTTCTTTAAGCTCATACTAATTTGAAATGATATGAATATCTTTAAAAGAGTTTTCAAATAAAAAGTTTATGCTATGTTTAAGATATGTTTATTGTGGTTCAAATGAGTGTGAAATCATGTTCAAATCTTTAGTCTTTTTCTTATCAATGAGCTAACTGTTATGTGCACATAAGGAGCAAGAAAGAACAATATGGTGGAATGAAGTCGACCAATGCATAAAAGATGTGTATTGTGTTAGGCAGCCTTGGCAACAAGAAATGAATCAGGATATTCTCGAATGTTGTAGATGAAAAGGACATCACAACAGTCTAAATGCAAGATGATGAGTCTTGGCGTAGAGAATGATTCAGGTTCTTGGCAAAAGAAATGTTTTATGACTAATGTGTGTTTATGTGAAACGATGTTTATGCGATTTGATATAAAATATGAGTTTATGAAATGAATTCCAAAAAGATTTTCTTAAAACTTCTTCACTAAGTCTTTTAACTTACATTTTAAGTTTTCACTCCCTAAGTATCGAGGCGTTAAGGCTAGATGATTAGGGCTATTTTGAGAAAAGGATAAAAAGGTTATTAGGTGAGGAGGTTTTCTAAGGCGCTTAGTTCAAGTTTAGCTTTGTAGTATTTGAAGATTTAATGTAGAGTTGGTTGTAGAACGTATTACTTGAATTAATAAAAGTTAAAGTTTTGTTAATTTTATGGTGTTAAGTGCTTATATCACTTAAAGTATATTTTATAAGTTAAGTTAAAGAAGTTATCAGACGATTAAGCAAAGCTTAAGGACCTTAAGCTGATTGTTCTGGCGTTTAACACGTCATAAATGCTTAGTCATACCGTGTCTCACATTGCTCACTGGACGGGGGTGACAAGGATCCATAGACGAGGTAGATGATTGGTACGGGACGAAAGGTGGGACGATTATTTGATTTCACATCTCTTCAGCACTTTTCTGTGTTTCCACCCAGCTCTGCACTAGTCAATGATAATGCTATATATCAGTTGCACCTTTTCCTTGGTAATGCTTCTCCTAATAAACCTTGTAATTTATTTTCTATTGGCACTTTGAATAACGTCTCTAAATTTAGCCCGTTTGATTGTTTAAATTGCAAACTTGCAAAACAACCTGTTTTATCATTTACTACTTCTACATCATTATGTCATACACTATTTGGCCTAGTCCATTATGATATTTGGGGTTCAACTCCCTCTACTATTGTCAATGGTTGCAAATACTTTGTTTTATTTATTGATGGCTATTCTCGTTTTACTTGGATTTATTTTCTTAAATATTGTTCTTCCTTTACTCAAGTCTAAATTGATTTTGCAAAAATGGTCACATTCAATTCTCTTGAACAATTAAAGCCCTTCGCACAAATAATGCAATGGAATATAAGGACTCCCACATTCTTTCTTTCCTTGCCTAATAGGGCACTGTGATTAAACGCTCTTGTCTTCGCACCTCGTAGCAAAATGGTAAAACATAATGCAAATACCACCACACACTACAAGAGACGTGGGTACTCCCGACGCACAAATACGTCGGCGAAAATGCAAAGAACGTCGGGAAAGGATATCCCGACGTACAAAACGACGTCGGGAAGAACGTCGGGGGAAATGCGTCGCGAGAGGCTTTCCCGACGCCGAATTGGTACGGCGTCGGGAAAGGCTTTCCCGACGCCGTGGGATGCGTCGGGAAAGCCGGCGTCGGGAAAACCTTATTCCCGACGCCGTTTATGCCGACGCATCTCACGGCGTCGGGAAAGCCTATTTTCCGACGTTTTTTTCCCGACGTAATGAACGTCGGGAAATATTTTTTATATATTTTTTTAAATATTTTATTTTTACTTTTTTCCTTATAATATTTTGCTCAAACATTCACAATGATGTTCGGATTGCTCAAAAAAATTTGGCGACGTTTTGGATTAAATTAATAAATATACAAACACAAATTAAAAAATAGAATTAAAATTAATAATACGAATAAGTTGACTACAAGAAAATATAGTTTTCAATATACAAAAAACATAAACATAAGACCCAATCTCCCAACGAGGTGCGTATGCGCGTCATTCTACACCTTCGGTCCTAAAAATGGTATAAAAATAACTAAGTTTAATACATAATCATATATTGCAAAAACTTAAGAATAATAGAGACATATACGACGTACCGCAGGGCTAGGGATCATGTGGTGGTCCCTGTTGTGCACGAGTTAGGTCTTCAATCATCTTTTTCATAGCTTCCACTTGTGAAGCTAATGCTTGGTGATTTCTATCTTGTACTTCAATCCGTTCCAAAGCTGCGCACGTCTCCTAGGAGTCGGGGTCGTTTGTTGAGAAGAAGACCCTGCTCAATAAATAGACAATAAGATATAAAGTTAGGAACCCCTACATGAAATATTTGTAAGTTAAAAATGAATAAAATTCTTAGACTCACCCGTATTGTCGCCCACAGATGACGACCCTCCCGCAATGTTATCTAAATCCTCCTCAAACTGGAGGAACATATCGTCCGTCTCCATAAAACTTGATCGTCGATATGACATAATGACTATGGACATATAAAAAACAAACATTCAATAACCAAATACAAACACATAGCTAGAATCAAAATATATAAACTAGATATAAATATGTGCATACGTGGTTTAATTTGTCACTATAATTCCTCATCGCTTGCATGTGACAAGTGTTCATCCACATCGTCGATGAAGTCGTCAGTGACATGACGCACAACCGGTCTTTCAACGATTGTGGGATCAACGTCATTTCTGCATAGAGTGTCATCCTCGATGTGGTCATCCACTTGGTGGCTTACAACAACTTCTACTATATTAATATGGTCATTCTGAACATCCTCCACTTCTGGCACGTCCCAAATACGCTTATTTTGGATGACTTGCACAACTTTCCAATTGATACCATTTTTTGGATCATCTACATAAAAAACTTGATGTGCTTGAGTTGCAAGAATTACAGGTTCATCCGCGTACCAAAATCGGGATGTGTTGAGAGATTTGTACCCTACTTCAATGTGTGTCGTTCTTTGACTTTTGTTTACGTCCGTGTCATACCACCGACACTTAAATAGCCATACATTTCTTCCCAACGGATATTGTACGTGCAACACTTCGTCCAGAACACCGTAGAAATTATTGTCTCCAGTTCCACTTGCATCGCTTTCACCAATGACCATTATTCCACTATTTTGAGTAGTACGTCGAGAATCAAGTTCAATAGTGTGAAATCTTACACCACCAACGATGCATCCATTGTAACAACGAACGTCAAAGGATGGTCCCATCGCTAGTGAGAAGAAATCATCAGATAGGTTTGCAGACTGACGCAGTTCTAACACCTGTGCTCGAAACCATTCAGGGAATGCTCGTTCATGTATTTTATACAAATCCATAGAAGTTTGAGCATGTCGACGTTGGAGCCTCAAATGTTTCCTAATAGAGATGAGTTTAATTTCTGTAAGAACAATATATAACAAATATTTAAAAATTACAAAGAGATGATGAATATGCTTACTTGCGATACTCTGTTATTTCGTCAGCATTATTCAGTATGTACCAATGGAAGAGTCGTTTCTCTTCCTCTGATATAGCACGAACACTTGATGCACCTAAGGGTCGTACTTTCTGCTTGAAAATTTCAAAATCACCAATTACCTCGTTCTCTACAATGGTATCATCATTTCGCTCATCTCTTGTGAATCGAGTCTCTATACCACGTAGGTAACGTGAACAAAAGGTACTAGATTCATTCATGATATAGCCTTCTGCAATTGACCCCTCAGGACGTGCTTTGTTTCTAACATACTGCTTTAACGTTCGTAGACTCCTTTCGATCGGATACATCCAACTATAAGAAACCGGACCAGTAATCTTCGTTTCATATGGTAAGTGAACGGCAAGGTGCACCATAACGCTAAAAAAGGCAGGTGGAAATATTCTTTCCAACTTACAAAGTATGATTATGATATCTGCTTGCAATCTGTCTAGATCACTTACTCTTATCGTTCGGGCGCACAAGTCACGGAAAAAATTACATAATTCGGTTATAGCAGTGTATACGTTCTTCGGTAAGAATGCTCGAATACCAATTGGTAGCAGTCGATGTAATAAAACATGGCAATCATGCGTTTTTAGTCCTGATATTTTCCCCTCTCTTTCATGCACACATCTCGATATATTGGAAACAAATCCATCGGGAAACTTAACTGATTTCAGAAACTTACAAAACTCTACTCGTTCACTGGTAGTCAACGTGTAGCTCGCATGTGGCTTCACCAATCGGTTACCCACTTCTACAAGATGTAAATCCTTTCTTATCTTCAGATCTTGTAAGTCCAACCTAGCATTCGTGGTATCCTTCGTTTTCCCTTCGATGTTCAATAACGTACCAATCAAATTGTCACAAACATTCTTCTCAATGTGCATTACATCAAGTTTGTGACGTAACAAAAGTCTCGACCAATAAGGAAGATTGAAAAAAATACTTTTCTTCGTCCAATTAAGAGCTCTCTTTCTTTTCTTATCCTGTATTGAAGGATGTTTACTCATAACTGGAAATTCCAACTGATCTAGTTGTTCTAATATTTCATACCCATTCATCACCACAGGAGGAGCCTTACGCTCTACCTTTCCATCGTGTAGCCTACTTCTACGCCACACGTGATTCTGTGGAAGATAGCGTCTATGTCCCATGAAAGATATTCTACCTCGTATCCCGAAGGACGATCTATCACTCATGCATATAGGACATGCCTGATACCCCTTCGTACTCCACCCTGATAGGTCACCATACGCCGGGAAGTCATTAATCGTCCACAACAAGGCTGCGTATAGCTGAAAGAACTGACCTGTAAGAGAGTCATACGTACGCACCCCAAAAGTCCATAAGTCTTTCAATTCCTCAATCAATGGTTGGAGATACACATCAATTTCCCTACCAGGAGATTTAGGACCGGGTATGAGCAATGACATAAAGAAATTTGTCTCTTTCATGCATTTCCATGGTGGCAAATTGTAAGGAAGTAACACAACAGGCCACATACTGTACGAGGTACTCATTTGACCAAATGGGTTAAACCCATCTGAAGCCAAGCCCAAACGCACGTTTCGTGGATCAGAAGCAAAATCAGGAAATTCAGAATCAAAGTGCTTCCACCCCTCTGCATCAGCTGGATGTCTCAAGACATCATCTGTTTCAACACGTTTGTCCCTATGCCATCTCATGTCAGCAGACCCTTCCTGCGATACAAACAAGCGCTGTAATCTAGGTACTAAAGGAAACTGGCGCAATACCTTATGCGGAATTTTTTTCCCTCTATTATCATTAACCTTGTACCTAGCCTCGCCACATGTAGGACAATGTTGCAAATCAGCAAACTCTTTCCAATACAATACACAATCATACTTGCACGCGTGAATAGTCTCGTATCCCAAGCCCAAGTCACGAAGTTTTCGTTTTGCTTCATAAAATGAACTAGGAATAGTACTATTACACATTGGAAACGCTGCTCTTAAAAGTTCTAACAACATGTCGAACGACTTGTTACTCCAACCATTTAGAACTTTCACATGCATCAACTTAACCAAAAAATTCAACGACGAAAATTCAGAACAACCGGGGTACAACTCATTACGTGCTTGATTCAATAAGTCCTGAAATATATTATTTGTTGTATCTTCATCTATATTTACCCCAACATTCATCGCCATTTCATCTTCCAAACGAAATTCCTCTATTTCCTCTTCATGTTCTATAGGGGCTTGTAAATCATTTAGCATACCAAAGATATCACCTTCTTCATTAAATTGTGTACTACTAGTTCCTTCATTAAAAGGATTACTACTAGTTCCTTCCTCAAAGTTTTCTGTACCTCTATAGCTTAATGACTCTCCATGATACACCCATTCTGTGTAGTAGGGGGATATTCCTATAGTCAGCAGATGTCTTTCCACACCCTCTAATGAGCTCCAATTTAAATTCAAACATCTCTTGCATGGACACCTCAATCGTCCGTAAGCATCAACGTGAAATTTGGCAAATTCTAAAAATTGGGTCACTCCATGTCTATACTCAAGGGATAACTTATTTCTAAGTTTCATCCAACCCTTATCCATAACTGCAGGATAGCCAACACAACCTAATTATTAACAACACAATACTTCAAAATATCTTCACATACTACAAACCCCTCCAAACTACAAAGGCTACCATAACTGCAGGATAGCCAACACAACCTAATTATTAACAACACAATACTTCAAAATATCTTCACATCCTACAAACCCCTCCAAACTACAAAGGCTACCATAACTGCAGGATAGCCAACACAAACATAAACAAATTCAAAACAAAAAAGGCTACCATAACTGCAGGATAGCCATCCCAAACATAAACAAATTCAAAACAAAAAAGGCTACCATAACTGCAGGATAGCCATCCCAAACATAAACAAATTCAAAACAAAAAATGCTACCATAACTGCAGGATAGCAAAAACAAATCTTAACACACATATTACATTCCCAATTCAATTTAACTATTAACTCCCCCCCCCCCCCCCTTCAAATTTCAATTTTTCATTCAACTATAAATTCCCCTCCCCCCCCCCCCCCCCCAATCTCAATTTTCAATTTAACTTAAACCCCCTCCCTCCAATTCAATTTTAAATTTAACTATTAACTCCACTCCCCCCCCCCCCTCTCCAATTTCAATTTTCCATTCAACTATAAATTCCCCTCCCCCCCCCCCCCCAATCTCAATTTTCAATTTAACTTAAACCCCCTCCCTCTAATTCAATTTTAAATTTAACTATTAACTCCACTCCCCCCCCCCCTCTCAAATTTCAATTTTCCATTCAACTAAATTCCCCTCCCCCCCCCCCCCCCAATTTCAATTTTCAATTTTCAATTTTCAATTCAAATATAAACCCCCCCTCCCAATTCAATTTTCAATTTAACAATAAACCTCTCCCCCAATTCAACCCCCATTCAATTTTATTCAATTTTCTAAAACAAAAATCCTAAACCATTCAAATTTCAAATTTCAATTCAACTACAAATTACACACACTCTATACAAAAATACATTTAACAAACAAAAATCTATTCCAAAAGAAAATCCTAAACTAATTTTCATAAAAAATAACCCTAAACTAATTTTTATCAAAAAAAACCCTAAAACATAAACTTAAATCAAATAAATTTACATATTTCACTTACCTAACGTGGCAGACGGCGACGAGGAACAACGGCGAGGGCGGTCGGCGACGGACGGCGGCGGAACAAAAGGAAACAACGGCGGCAAGGCGAGGCGACTTCTTTCTTCTTCTCCTTTCTTTTTCTCCTCTCCTCTCGGCTTCGGTTCTGTATTCACAGAACCGAAATGAATTTAAAGGGGATTTCCCGACGCAGTCACGAGGCGTCGGGAAATCCCCCAAAATGCGTCGGGAAAAGGGGAATTCCCGACGCTCATTAAACCCCTTTTCCCGACGTTTTACGTGGCGTCGGGAAAAACCCCTATTCCCGACGCCTCTCCCGACGCACTGTGCACGGCGTCGGAAAAAGTCCCTTTTCCCGACGTATTGTTGCCGACGCCTTCGTGGTGCGTCGGGAAAGATTGTTTTCCCGACGCATCTCCCGACGCGTTATTGATGGCGTCGGGAAAGCCCTTATTCCCGACGTTTTTTATGCCGACGTGATTTTCGGCGTCGGGAATGGGCCATTTTCTTGTAGTGACATTTTGGACTGTTCATCCCCAACTTTTCTCTGCTTCCTGTCCAGAACAATTTTAGGGAGAGATTGTCCTTCCCTTTGTTTATGTCATCCACCACCTTCCTTCTCAGGTCATCCACAATGTTTCACCCTTTGAACGTCTCTATTAGAGATGTAAGAATAATCTGAAAAATTCGACAACCTATATATATGGGTTGGGTCTCGGGTTGAAGGGTTGAAAAATTTGGGTCAACCCAACCCAACCCGAATTAATATATATATATATATATAATAGTTTATTATTATTATTTATTTAATAAAAGTTAAACAATCTTATGAGTTCCGAGAGTTTTTTTGTGTTGCTTAACTTGATACGAAAAAGATTTGATTTATGTTTGATGATTTCTATTTACAAACATTCAAATTTAGAAACAAAAAAAAATAATAATAATAGTAATACAACCTGACAACTTAACCCAACCCAAACAATATTTTACGGGTTGGGTTGAAAACTTAATTCGGGTTATTCAGTTTGGCAATCCAACCCAACTCGTTTACAGCCTTAGTCTCTATGGTACTCCTCCACCGTCTCTTACTTTAATCTTAAAGTCTTTGGTTGTACATGTTTTGTGTTATTACATCCTCATGAACTTACCAAACTTGAACCTCGTGCTCGTCTATGTTATTTCTTTGGATATGGTACTAAACATAAATGTTTTCATTCTTGGGATCTCATTTTACAACGATTACATATATCTCCTCATGTCACTTTTTGGGAACGTCGCATGTTTTCTAGTCTTTCTTCATTCCATGCCTCTCTATCTAGTTGTCATCCATTCTTTACTGATCCTTCCATTGATCTCTTCCCCACTTCTAAATTACCACATGACACTATACCTCATTATCTTCTTATCTTTGAGCTCACTCAATCAAATCTTATCTTTGTGCCCTCGAATCTACCATCTGCCCCCTGTGCTGAACTTGAGTCTACACCTATCCGTCACTCCACCCGAGTAAGAGAAACTCCTTATTTCCAAGATTATCACTGTTTTTCCATTGTTATTTATTTGGTTGAATCTTCCTCTTATAAGGAAGCCAGTACTAATCCCCTATTGTAGCAAGCAATGCATGAGGAACTTCAAGCCTTAGAAAAGACTCATACTTAAGGATATGTTGACTTACCTCCTAGATCCTATCGGGTGTAGATGGATTTATAAAATCAAAACTCGATCTAATGGATCTATTGAATATTACAAAGCATGACTTGTGGCTAAAGACTATTATCAGAAATATAGCATTAATTATGAAGAAATCTTTGCTTCAATAGCTCGAATGACGTATGTGCGCAGCCTTTTAGCCATTACATCTGCAAAACAGTGGCCCCTTCTTCAAATGGATGTCTAAAATGCATTTCTCAATGGCACCATATTTGAAGAAGTCTATATGAAACCGCCACCTAGTACTACTCCGTCCCCTTAGAAAGTGTGTCTACTTCGTCGTGCACTTTATAGTCTCAAACAAGTTCCACGTGCTTGATTTACAACATTCATTTCCACTATTACTCAACTTGGGTTTACTTTCAACTCTCACAATTTTGTATTATTTACTTGTCAGATATCTCTCATGATATTGTTCTCCTACTTTTATATGTTGATGACATGATTATCACCGATGATGACCCTCAAGCCATATCTGATTTGTAAAATTACCTGGGAAAACACTTTAAGATGAAAGATTTAGGTGTCCCCTATTATTTTCTTAGTCTTGCAATCTCCTCTTCGCCTAATGGATACTACCTATCTTAAGAAAAATATGCCTCTAATCTTCTGACTCAATCTGGAATCACTAATTCTACCACATCCTTGACACCACTAGATCTGAATGTGCACCTCACTTCTTTTGGTGGTGTTCCTCTTGATGATCCCACTTTGCATTGGCAACTTATTAGTAGTCTGATTTACTTAACTGTGGCCTACCCAGATATTGTGTATGCAGTTCACATTATTAGTCAATTCATGGCTACTCCTCATACCATTTACTTCACTGTTGTCCTTCAAATTCTACGATATGTTAAAGGCACTTTGGGTCATGGCCTACAGTTCTCATCTCAGTCCTCTTTGGTTCTCTCTAGATTCTTTAATGTTGATATGGCAAGTGATCCTACTGATAGAAGATCCACTACTGGTTATTGCTTCTATTTAGGTGATGCTGACTCTTGGTGCAACAAGAAATAAACTATTGTTTCTCATTCCAGCACAAAGTCTGAGTATCGTGCTCTGGCAGACGCCACTTCAGAGTTAATATGGTTTAGTTGGCTTCTTACTGATATGGGGGCCCCACAACAATCACTCACTATTCTTCATTGTGATAATCGCAATGTCATTCATATTGCTTACAATGATGTCTTTCATGAACGAACAACGCACATTGAGAATGATTGTCACTTTGTTCGTCATCATCTTCAAAGAAACACTCTCCAACTCCAATCCATCTCCACTACCAACTAACCAGTCGATATCTTCACCAAAGTCCTCCATTTTTCTCGCTCCACTCAGCTTCTTCACAAAATCAAGGTAGTCTCTACTCTACCATCTTGAGTTTGAGGAGGGTGTTACAATATTCTTTGCAATTATGTACTTATTAGGATATATTTTCCTTTTATTGCTTTATTTTGGGTGTATATTTACCTTGTAATAATCAAGAAATATAGAAATATTCAATAAAATTATCGATAGGAAGTAGATTGTTTTCCACTAAAGCTAGGTCTAGAAAAAAAATGATTGGCATCCAACGTAATTCATTAATTAACAAAACAACACAATAATACAATAAAAACAAAAAGATTATTCATCCTTTTTTAAATTAGAAAAATATATCGACTACTAAGGTATTTATACATCAAAAGTTTATATCTATCTTGAGAATGCGTAGTGGTTTTGGCGTGATTAAATTATAAATTTCCAACTTCAATTTTTTACCTCGTTTATATATATATATAAAGAGAGAAAATATCCAAGGGAAATTGTCGTGGATAGTTAAAAAATGAAACAATTTAGAAAATATAGTAAAAACTTTAAATGGTATAATGAATTTGATTGACTTTGCTATATTTACTAAATAGTTTCGTTTTTTTGCAACTTTTTAAAAAATACTTTATATATTTAAAAAATATAAAACGCACGTACATTGCACATGGTAAAAACACTAGTCTATATAAAAGCTACTTATTACAATGTTACTATATCAGTTGTTCTTATTATTTTAAATCAAACCTTATATATATATATATATATAGAGAGAGAGAGAGAGAGAGAGAGATTAAATTGAGCATATCTTAACTGACATATAGTGTTTGTACTACGAATCTTGAATTGATTCTTCCATTCTATATATTGTCAAAGTAAAAACTATTTATAGAGAGAGTATTGAAAGTTTCTAGAAATTAGTTATTACCGTAGATAAAAAATGGGTCTACTTTCAAGGGAAGATATGTTACATCTTTTATTCTTCTTTTTGCTTCTTACTATATCCAAGAGTGTGGACGCAAAGAGAGATGAAAGTAGTGATAAACTTATTTTGAGTCTGAAAAGACTTATTATGAGAGGGCCAAATCTAGTCATCTCTCCCAAAACTCCTTCTCGCTATTTTAAACTTACTTTGGATCACAAGCACCTTGTTTCAAGTGAGCCAAATTAAACGTACGCTCCTAGAACTTCTCCTTACAATGTTATTATGAATCCAAAAGCAAGAAATAGAATTAACAGACTCACTTTGGGTCCCAAGAAACTGGTTCCAAAGAGGACCAAATCAAATGCAACCTCCTGATACTCCTCACAATATTATTACAAATCCAAAAGCAAGAAATAGTATTAACAAACTTACTTTATGGATCCCAAGAGACTTGTTCCAAGAGGACCAAATCAAATCAGCCTCCTGAAACTCCTCACGATATTATCATCACGAACTTAAAAGCAAGAAATGACATTGGTGAGCTTAGTTTAGGTTTCAAGCACCTCGTTCCAGGTGGGCCAAATCAAGCAATTCCTCCTGATATAAATAACAGTATATATGGAGTTGGCAATTGGGAGTTCGAATACTTGTGCTAAAACAAGATGGGGTAGCTTTTCAATTTCAATAAGATTGTGCATTCTTGTTGCTTTCTTTTGTTCTTGTGCCTTCAGGACTAATTGGACCAAATCCATCCCCTAAAAGTTTTCTATTAACTTTAGGAACAAAACGTCTTCGTACATATTTCTTAATCCTTCCTATTTATTTAAATTTTATCATATATACTTCATGTTCAATTTTCCCCTGAATTGTTCGGTAATCAAATAAATATTCCGGTCATCTTGTTCAAATAAATATCCTTCATCTTCTTACAAGTGTCGTCAACAATTTATTCTATTATATACCAATTCATGATCTAATTCGTTTATGTAATTCATTAGATATATACACCTGGATATTTTCAATAATATATAAGTCGTGATACATATAGTTATATTATTGCTTGTCAGTCCATATTCGTTTCATTAAACTTATGTCTTTTCTTATTCTTATTTCTTAAATGTGTTGTCAACAATATATACTATTATATACCACTCCATATTCTATTTTTATTATTTTATTTATTAGATCTATACATTTGCATATTTTCAATAATACATAATTTGTCACACAAATAATTATATTATTGCTTGTCAATGCATATTCGATTCTGTGATGTTACCACTGCATATTTATCACTACATGATGTTACCAAGTGTTATGGCGTTAGAGTAAGCAACGTGATGAGGTTAGCTGGCGAAGAAGAAACATGTGTTAATGCTAAGAACTAAGCGTTTGGTGTAGTAATGCAGGGACCTACACCTAAGTGTGCTATGATGAGATAGGTGTTCTATTGAAAGGACTAGACGACCCTCTGAGGAAATTAAATGTCTATTGCTTTCCAAGAGGAGAGTCAGGAGAATTGAGCATTCCAAGAAGATAAGGTTAGCATTTCAAGGAAAATATCTAATCGTGAAGTGACAGTTACCTGATGTGTCGAGCTTGGATTGGCTGAAGAGTACGGCAAAGTGGTAGGTGAAAGGTCACTATAAATAGGACCAAAGGCGGGAGGAGGAGAAGGCATGAGATGCAGAGCATTCTAATAAATTGTTAAAAGAAGGTTTTTGAGTGTTAAAAAGGTCGGTTAAGGGAACCGTTAGGCCGAAAGTGGAAGTCGAAAGCAAAGAAAAAAAGTGTGGAGGCCAAGCATTTTGAGTGGTTTTTCATTTGTAAAACAGACATTTATGAGAGCAATCTTGTAAATATATGAATGGTCTTTATCAACAAAAGAAATGTTTGATGAATGATTGTAATCCTTGTAATCTTATTCTTGTTATTGATTGATTAAAACTTTTACAAATGTGCTATGTTGTGCTGTACGAAAAGCTTCTGAGCTACTACTTCTTTGTTGTTGATCGTGATGATTGTATGATGTGGTGTGGTTGATCTATCGCAAGACTCTGGTGGCAATCCCAAGTTTAATGCAAGACGCTTGTGGAGTAAATTTCAGGTTTAGGCGAGTAAACACTGGTGAAGCGAATCCCAGGTCTGAGCGAGGAATGTGTTCTTGATAGCTAGAGCTGGTCGAAGTGAATCCTAGGTCTTAGTCGTGGAATGAATTGAGAGACACTAGTGAAAGTGAATCCCAGGTTTAGGTGATGAGACGATGGTGAAAGCGAATCTCAGGTATGAGAAAAGAATGATTATCGCGAAACACTAGTAAAGTGAATCCCAAGTCCTAACGAAGAGTGGTGAATGCCCCAATGACTGAAACACGTGGAATTTAGTGTGTTACTATGATTGTGAATTGTTACGATGAACTATATATATTTGCATGTGTGTGTGTGTATATATATATTATGATATGACATTATTGTTGTTATTATATCTAAAAGTGTTGTATTCCCCAAAAGGTTTTCTCATGAGCCCATAACTCATTAAGTCTTCAGCTTACGTTTTAAGTTTTCCCCCAGGTTGTTAGGCGTTGAAGTCCAGTAAAGAATGAATGTCAAGCGTGGAAACCCAGTAAATGAGGAAAATGTGGGTTATTATGTAAACTTGTGCAGTGGTCAAGCCGTGTCTTTCCAAGAAGTCAATAGGCAAGAACTTCGCTCCTTAACTTTGAGGGCTACCGCTTAGTTTTAAAGAAAGGCTGCTTGCTACATCATAGTTTTGTGAGGTCGAAGACGATGAGGAAAAAACTGAGCCAAGCATGGAAAGCCCTAAAGATTGTTCTTGAGATAGATTGTTGGACGATTAAGGAGAAGGATGAAAACGAGCAAATATAATTGACGCAAAGAGCAACATCCTGGTGGATGAAAGAAGGTGTGAAGCGGTTTTACTTTTGTACTTTGGGAGAAAAGGAATGTAATTGTAAAGTACGAACTGCATAAAATGTTAAGCTCTATAAAGTGTTAAGTTAATAAAGAGAAGTTATGTTTATTCCGTTGCATCACTAGTTGTACTTGTTGCTTAGGAGTTGAATTTAAGTTAGGTTGGACTAGGTGACAGAGTAAAATCTAAAGGTTAAATATTTCGACTGTAGTATAAATTGTGAAGGTCTCTAAAGTTGAGACAAGTGAGAAGTCGTTCTACTTGCTAGGAGTATACTAATGGTGTCTAGGCGGCACACCCTCATCTAATCGCAGGAAGTGACATTTGGGGTGGGTGGGGTGTGAGCTCATGGATAGGAAATGAAACCCACGTAAATGTAGGTAATGTATGTGATGAAGTTTGATGATCACTCCAATAGCATTCATTATCGTCCTCTTCTTCGTATGAAGGTGTTGAAGTTCCATATCGATCCCTTTTACAAATAACGGTTAGAGACGTGGCCGATGAACCACAAATGTTCATTTGCGAATATTCTTTCTCACTACGAAAGGAAGGAGACACCATTAATGAGGAGGGGCAACATTTGAAGGAATCTTTCTACGACCCTCATCGGTGAAAATATGATTAAAATGGAAAAATGAGTTAACGAAACAATTAAATTTTATACAAACACACATCCCTAAACCCCGATTCCTTCCTCTACACTCTTTCTTCTCTTTCTTCACAAAATCCCACTCCCTCAAAACCCCCCATCCTCACAACCCCAATTTCAAATCCCCTTCAATCTCCTCTCCCATCTTCAATGAAGCTCTTGCGGCTGACCTCTGCCGACGACGACAACCCCTGGCCACCGGGCTTCCGCTTCCACCCAACTGATGATGAGCTCATACTTTACTATTTGAAGAGGAAGATCTGTGGCCGAAAAATCAAGCTCGACGTCGTCGCTGATATCGACGTCTACAAATGGGACCCTGAGGAATTGCCTGGTATTTGTCTCTTTGCTCTTTCGATTACGTTTCATATTGGTGGTGTATTTCCGACTGATTGTTTTTCTATTTGTCTGAGTGATAGAATTCAATTTGGAATTTTTTTTTTTTTTTCATTTGGGTAATTTGTCTCTTGCATTTTTAGGGCTTCCTTGCGAATTTATTCAATTGGTCGGTCTATGGTTATGTGCAAACGACGGTTTCTTCCTGTTTAATTCGTTTGGATATGATGTTTTAAATCTCTGATTTCTAGTGTTTGATTTTTTCTGTTTAGCTTGGAGATGAAAGTGATATGGTGTTCGTATTTGTTTGTTTAAATCTTCTTACGTGTCTTCTTGATTTCATTAAATGGGACCTCATGATCTTGCTTGAGTTGTTCACTATTTCCGAATTTTTATAATGTTGATGGTAAGTCTTTGTTGGGATGGTAATTACATCTGGTTTCTCGTTTCTGGAACTGATATCATTTAGCTACAAGTGATAATTGGTTGGATTATATTTATAGTTTGAGCTTATTTTTAATTTGGTGGTGGTTATACTCAAAACGAAGGTGGATACTATGTCCTATTTCATTTTTTTTTTTTTTTTTGTTTATTTCAGCGTTTTCAAACAAAGTTAAATGCTTATTTTTCCATATAGGTTCTAATTATTGTATGCAATGCAGGGCTTTCTAAGCTAAAAACTGGTGATAGACAATGGTTCTTTTTCTGTCCAAGAGATAGGAAGTACCCAAATGGGGCAAAATCAAATAGGGCAACCAGTCAAGGGTATTGGAAAGTGACAGGTAAGGATCGTACTGTGAAGTGTAATTCTCGCAATGTAGGAGTCAAGAAGACATTAGTTTTCTATAGAGGTCGTGCCCCAAAGGGGGAGCGCACCGACTGGGTGATGCATGAATACACTATGAATGAGGAGGAGCTCACCAGATGTACAAATGTGCAGGTAAGCATGTTCCCACATTCATCACATTTTCCTCTTCCGACAACGCCTTCCTTATGCTAAATTCTTCTACTCTTTATTTCAGAGCTATTATGCTGTTTATAAGGTCTTTAAAAAAAGTGGACCTGGTCCAAAAAATGGTGAGCAGTACGGTGCACCATTTAAAGAAGAAGACTGGGTTGACGAGGAATTCCGTGATTTTAATTTCTCTGATGATCAAGAGATACCTGCTGAGAAACCTAAGATGGATGCCACTGATATTGAGGGAGAGACTTGCCAAGCTACACATTTTTCATTAGACGATTTTGATAGGTGGATGAAACAAATTTCTGATGAGGACCTATTTCAGTCTCTAGAAGCTGATCCTTGTGCCAACTCCTTACCCCTGGTTAGTTCCTTAGATACTATCGTTTTTATGGTGTAAAAAATTTAGTTGTAGATTTGTTAATATATGTTCAATAATTCTTAAGAAGAATATTTTTGTTCAAATTTCAAATTTAGTCCCTAAACTTTTGGGTTGTGTCTAATAGGTCCTAGAACTTTCAAATTTTTTGTTTAATTGGTCCCTACTAAATGATGAGCTAAGGCCCAAGGGCATTATGTGGCACACACTACCTACACAAATGTAAGATTTCAGAACAGCATAAACGTAAAATTAGTCAAATGATGATTGCGACCTGGGATAAACTTAAAGGACTCTGTAATCATTATGGTTTAAAACTGGGGCTGGTTCGGTGTGCGCTTTATGGCATTGTTTCTGCCAAACAGGTTAAGGCAATTGGGGATGGGTTGGGATAAAAATCTCAGAACATGAAGGTGAATTTTAAGTATTTTGTTTCGTCGCAAATCAATTAAATGCTGTGGAGAAGTGGAAGTGAGATTTGATGGCAATTAGAGAACCAAAATTAACTAAAACATAAGTGGGAAAATCAAAGCAAAAGTAGAAACAAAGGGAATTGAAGCAGAAATGAAGGAAGAAGAGAAGACACGATCATGAACAACAATTTGTAATTATTTTGATTTTCTATTAAATATTTCTAAAATTAGGCTAGATATCTTCACAAAGACCTTGAAAAAAAATGTATGCAGATAGACAAAGAGATGGAGTGAATGTGATTGAGGATAAAATTTTGGACTTCTTTTCTTTATCTTCCTCTCCAATGCCTTTTCCATCTTTCCTTTCTCATAGATGGTGATACCCTCTGGGATTTCAATCATTGTGAAAATTACTCTAGACTGGATTTTCTTAACAGGTTTGGCTAACAATTATAATCTTTACATTGTTAGGTCATGTGCCACATAAGCACTTAACTAACAGAGTTTGTAGACACAACCTTGAAATTTTATGGATTAAACTTATATTTAACCGATATCTTTATGTAATACACCCCAGGGGGATATAATGAGATTTTAACTTCTAGCTTCTTTGTTATTTCTTGGTAGGGAGGTGGTCAAAAAGATTATGCGAGTACCATTGATCTACATTCACAAGAGTATATCCTTCCTAGATCAGTTGAAGTGCCTAATTCCAAGCAGCAGCCGAGTATTTCCCCTGAAAGTAACTCCAACTCAGATGTCTCTCAACTGCATCCATTCCAGAATCATGATGCCAAATCTCCACCCAACGTTTCTGAACTAGCTAGTTTTCTATTTGAGGGAGATTATCTGGAAATGGATGATCTTGTTGGTCCTGAGTTCAATCTATCAAATACTCAAAAACCATCGGGGTCTGGGAACTTGCAGTTGGAAGAGATAAATGGTCTCAACGAGCTCGATCAATTCCATGATGCAGTGATGTTCCTTGATGATTTTGGTCCTCTCGAGTATGGACCTTCTCCAAATTTATACAAGAATGAAAATTCAAGTAATGTGACAAACCCCATGGATGGTCAGTTTCAATCCAATCCCGCAATCACCGGCCAGATCGGCAATCAAATGCTGCCTGATTCAGCCATGAATGGCTTGACTTTATCAGAAATGCAACGAACTTCAGGTATATAGCAGAGTGTCTCTCTTCATGGAAAACGAAACATTTTCCATTGTTGGGAAGCAATTCTATAAATCTAATATCCTGAGTTAGTTGCTAATATTATGGCAATATATATAGGTGTGTTATGTGATTCTTCAAATTTTGTTGGCGAAGCAAATGAAAATGAAGTAGGGGAGCACAACTCTGCTAGTCGAGTCTCTTCTGCTCTCTGGGCCTTTGTTGAATCTATACCTACTACCCCTGCATCCGCTGCAGAGGTTAACCAGTCATTTGATTTTGATCGAATACCGAGCTTCAGTAGGAGGAGATTAAATATGAACAGCACGACAGTTTCTAGTATCAATTCCTCATCTCTCATGACTAGGAGAAGTGGCAGGAGCAAAAAGGGTAGGTTCTTTCTCTTCTCTATTGTAGGAGCATTATTTGCCATCTTATGGGTATTTATGGGAGCTGTTAGAATGTGGCAAAGATGCATATCCTTATGAATCTGGAAATGACCAATTTTGAACTTTGTTAAAAAGAAAATGGAAATTTTTTTTGACAAAAATGAAAAACAATTAAAAAAAATAATTGTAAAAGGTGAATATTAATCTGTGAGTATTTTGGGTTGTAAAGAGTATGGTTTTGTTAAGTGGTACAAGTTTGTAATGCAAGTTTATAATTACTAACAACTATCCTTTGGTCCTGAATGCTTATTCGTTGGTAGCTATATTTGATGCTTTATCTAATTTAGTTTTTTTTTTTGGGAGATAAAATGTAGTAT
Source organism: Cucumis melo (assembly GCF_025177605.1). Taxonomy (NCBI): domain Eukaryota; kingdom Viridiplantae; phylum Streptophyta; class Magnoliopsida; order Cucurbitales; family Cucurbitaceae; genus Cucumis; species Cucumis melo. Next base: position 13,582,591 of record NC_066857.1, on the reverse strand, counting down.
TTTCTTTTGTCTATTTTGTTCCTATATATGTTTTTCTTTTTCCTTTCACTAATTTGAAAATTTTCAGTTTGATGAATGATATACCAGTATGGAAAGTTTATTGCTCGTACAAACATGGGTTTGTTTGTTCAATGGATGACCTAATTTTTAGACAAAAAGTAGAGTAGCCCTGATTTTTGAAAATTAGGTTTTCTAATATCTCGTTGGCTTTCAAATTCGGGTGAAATTATCGGAACGGAGTCTTAGGTTTGGCAGATTGGATATCTCACCTCTTTGCTTGAGTTCATCTAGCCAGAAGAGAAGAGAAGAAAAGCAAAAGTAATCTTAGTCTGATTGATTAGAGGGAAAAAGAAATGGATGGAAGATGGAGAAAAATAAATTAAAGTATCAATTTTGCAAAATTGGTTCATATCATGATGATTTATGTACAGACGTCAAAATCCAAAAACCTTAATTCAAGTGGGACAACTAAAACATTTGGCTGAGAGAGTGGATTATGTCAAAATTATTATTTGTGATGGAAAGAAATACTAAATTACAATATAGAATGGGAATTTTTTTTTAATATATAGCCAACTTCTGAAATATTTACGTTTCTTTTAATAAAGTTTATAAAATTAACTATTTTTAGATATTCTAGATTTACCCTTCTATCTTTCTTCTCCTATTTTTTTTCTATCATCTTTTTTTCTTTTACTGTGATTTTTTTTTTTCATGTCTGTCTCTCATTTTCATTTTCTTTTTTTACTTCATTTAGAGTTGGATAATCAAATCTAACTTCTTTATATTGTTTTTCTTCTTTTTTTTCTCCTACAATTTCTTTTATCGTTTTTTTTCTTTTCCTCTTGTTATTTTACGTTGTTTAGATTAGAGTAAACTAAATCTAAGAGATCGTGTATAAAGAATCTTTAAACAAAAAGTGTTTAGATTGGAATTGGGAATAGCTAAACATAACTAATCGTGTAAAAAAAATAAATGATCGTGTACCAAAAGAATTAAAAAAAAAATCGTTTAGCCAAATTTAAATAAACAAATTTAAAACGTGTGCCAAAAAAATCTTGAAAAAATTCGTTTAGTCAAATCTAAACGATCGTGTAACTAGATCTAAATGATCGTCTAATCAAATTGGGATATTTTTTGTATTTTCTATTGTGGGTCTGTGAGTCTTTTCCGTTTTTAGAATTGTTCTATATAGTGGAAATATTTTACCGTTTTGTTATATTTTTTAAAATACACCACGAGAGATAGCATATTAAACTAATTTTCCTAATTTTAAAAATAACCATTCGGAAAAATAGCTTTGGCAATAACCATTTCACTTTTGGCTCGCTTTAGATTAACCTAAAAAAGAGAACTAATTGGAATTAACTAATTAATAATAGTTTCTAAGTGTTCACATTATTATATATATTTAACGTTAAATATAACATTACTATTAAGTTAAGAAATTGATTAGAATTACTATGAACCGAAGATGTTATTGTAATGAATTTCGTATATTTATGTACTAATAATGGGCGCTAAATGTGGAGTGGAAAGAACTTAGTTGCATATTGATAGAAATTTGGTTGCTGGGAGTTGGTTTGGTTATTTTTCCTTGCTTACTAAGTATGAATCAACCTTCCCATTTTAGCCTATCTTGGAACCCTAAATCCTTCAAGGAGTTTAGTGCAACAACCTCTTTTCTTAAATCTTAGTTTGTTATTCTTAAGGTTCTTTGGTTATTATGTTTGTTTTTGCACTCACTCTTACGATCCTGGGTTGAGGTGGTTGCTATTAGCTCGAGAGTTGCCTAACTATATCTCCTAAAACAGTTGGGATATTGTGATACATACTTGAAAACATCTCACTCAAAGACCCTTCCTCCAGGCAACAAGCGTTTGGGTTTGGGAATTTGCAATCATTCTCTGATTGGAGTTTGCAGTGACTTTACCAGCCATGAGGTCCTGGAGAATTCTTGGAGCACTTAGATTAAGTTGTACAAAATCTTTAATCTCTAATTTTCTATTAACCAAGGGACAGTTTATGGAGGATCTATACTAAGATCCACCTTTCTCCATACACATTTTACAATCATTGTACATAAGAAAAATGAATTAAAATACTTTTTAAAAAAAAGTAAAAGAAAAAACTTTTTCAATGAAAATATATGATTGGACAATTTATAACAAATACTATATATTACAACTACAGGTGGAAAGAAAAATAAAATGTGAAAAGGAGGAAAGAAAAAGAACTCACTCTAACGCAAATCCGGCAACCAAATTATATATCATATATGCTGCTTCATCGAACAAAATGCTAAGAAATTTACTTTAATATAATATATGTGTGTCATGTGTCACAGGCATACTTGTCCAAGATGTTGTTTACCTCTGATCGTATGTCCGAATATCCCTAAATTGCTTTGTCTTTACGTCTTATAAGAAGTTTAGTTTATTTCTTTCATTTTTGTGTCGCCGAGCCACAATGTGACATTTTGATTTTTTCATATGCAAGTCTGCCAAGGCCAAAAAATCTCAATATGTACTATAGGGGGTAGAATACTACTTAAACCCTCGCCCAAACCTTTTTACACTTTTGCAATCTAAGTTATTTTCTTTGCAATTGACAATCTTCAATGCTTTCTTTTATGATGTTTTCAACAATTTATTTTCTCTCTCCCGTTTTATAAAAACATTTTTCTAAGAACGTGGAAGGAGGCTACATCATGCCGCGAGTTTGTCCGCGGATTTCGAATATTGAACGGTTGACTTGTTGACCGAGCAAAACAAGTACCGCATAATCATGTTTGAAGGGTTACGATTGTGACAAGTGGTATCAGAGCCAAATCAGCTAAGTGACAGTAAGAACGAAGTATGTCGTCGGCGAATCCATCGGGCAAGGCCTAAAGAGACCGACTAGTAGAGCTAGAAGAGCAGATGCTCTACCTAGTCGAAGTTCCCGACTCCATCTGCTACTTGAAGTCCTGTCTCGAAGAAATTTCCGAGAAAGCTGGTACAATTGATGCTATAGCTGGCCGTGTCGAAGGGTTACCGATACAAGAGTTGTTGGTAAGAGTCGACATCCTAGAAGCAAATGTTGGAAGAACTATTAACTACGAATTTGGGGACAGATTGTCGGGCTTTGTCGCCCACATGGAGGAACGTGTCAACGAGCTAGATAGCTCTCATAAGACACTCTTAGAGATGATAAACGACATGTCGGAGGATTTTCGAACCACCCTCGATGTCATTAAGAATGAAATCGCAGATGATTGTGAGACTGAATCTCACAGTGCGAGCAATGGCAAACCAAGCTCCAACTGGGGGAGCAATTTCGGTTAGCAAAATAAAGATCCCGGAACCAAAGCTCTCTATGGGGCAAGAGATGCAAATGCCCTAGAGAACTATATTTTTAACCTCGAACAGTACTTCAGGGCCACGAAAACACGGTTACTGAGGAGGCCAAAGTTACACTGACAACGATGCATCTGTTTGAGGATGCCAAGTTATGGTAGAGGTCCCGGTATGTTGACATGCAAGAAGGACGTTATATGATAGATACTTGGGATACTTTGAAGAAAGAACTTCACTCACAATTCTTCCTTGAAAATGTTGAGATTTTGGCTCGACGAGAGTTGCATGAGCTGAAACACACCGATAGTTTTCAGGAGTACGTGAAGCAGTTTGCGGGGTTGATGTTAGACATTCGCGATATGTCAAAGAAAGACAAAGTTTTCTGTTTTTTCGAAGGGCTGAAATCGTGAGCCAAGCCAAGTTATATGAACAAAGGTTCTAAGACCTCATGTCAGCGTATGCAGCAGCCGAATGGTTGTTTGACCTGACCAGTGACTCTCAAGATATGAGACATCACCAAAGTTCCTCACCTGGAAGGAATAGGAATAGTCGCCCGAGTTCTCCCAGAGCTGTCGAGGGAGACAAACGTTCTGGTAAAGATCGCAGGCCTTACCAATCAAACACAGAGAACACATGGTGAAGGCCGAATAATCGATGCCCACCCAAGCGTCCCTCAGTTGTTTCATATGTGAAGGGCCACATCTGGCAAGAGAATGCCCGAATAAAGCTGACTTCCATGCTTTTCAGACCTCATTAACCCCATATTCAGATGATAAATCGAGTCAAGCCGAAGGTGAAACAAACCAGATTGAAGGAGGCGAGAAGCCTAGAATAAGGGCCTTAAAGTATATGTCGTCTCTAAAAAAAAAGGCAGGGGGAGAAGCATATCCATGGAAAGGGGCTTATTGTATGTTGACACCTGGATCAATAAAAAACAAACTAAGAGCACTATGATTGATTCCGATGTAACTCATAACTTTATAACAGAGACAGAAGCCAGACATCTAAGGCTCCGTTGGGAGAAGAATTTAGGAAGAATGAAGGTTGTGAATTTCGTTGGCCTACCTATCGTCGGACTAGTGAAACGAACGGTGATAAAGTTGGGAGGATGGAAATGCCCTGCAGACTTTGTGATTATAAAGATGGACGACTTCAATTTAGTACTGGGAATGGAGTTCCTCCTTGAACATCAAGTCATACCAATGCCCTTAGCCAAATGTCTAGTGATTACTGGATCTTTCCACACCGTAGTGCAAGCAGATATTCATCAGCCTAACGGGTTTAAAATGATATCGGTCATGCAACTAGATAAGAATCTCGTCTAAGAGGAATCACCATCCGCGACGATCCTGCTTGGGGCATGGGGAAACGGGGAGAGACAGTCCCCAAAGACACTCTGAGTGTCCCAGAGAAGTGCCATGGTATGATGCCAAATAGTTGGCCCAAATCCTTGTCAATGCGAAGGATGATTGACCATGGGATAGAATTGCTGCTAGAAGCAAAAGAGCCTGCGAAGAATGCTTATTATACAGCACCACCAGAGTTAGCTGAACTTTGGAAATAGTAAAAAAAATTGTTAGGTACAGAATTTAGTAGACCTGTACAAGCTCCATGGGGAGCCCCAGTCCTTTCCCTAAAGGAGAAGGACAGAAGCCTATGACAATGTATTGACTGCCGTATCCAGAATAAGCTCACAGTTTGCCGCAAATATCCACTTCCCGTACTCACCAGGCTGTTTAACCGCCCACGTAGGGTAAAGTATTTCCCAAAGTCAGACATTCGACCGAGGTACTGTCGAGTAAGAGCAACAGAAGCAGAGGGACTCAAGACAACTTGTGTCACAGGACTTAGAGCATACGAGTTCCTCGTGGTGCCATTTAGTTTTATCGATGCCAAGGGAGGAAAGTGTTGTTCTGTGCAGAGCAGATAAACATGTTGGATCATGTGGTGGAGTTTCACCAAATTGGGGTGGGAAAGAGGAAGATGGCCGCAACGTGTGGTGGGAGAATACCAAAATCAGTCGTGGAGTTACGCTCATACCCCGAACTAGCCAATAGTAACGGGCAGTTCATGAAGGGATTCTTAGAAAGAGCAAGCTCCCTGACTGAGTTGTTGAAAGAAGAAGACATTTAGTGGGGTGGGAACCTTGAGTGTCATACCGCCTTTGATGGTCTGAAGCAAGCTACAATTGAGGGGCCAAGTCCTGGGGTCGCCAATGTGACCAAGCCTCCCAAAGTTGAGGTCGAGCAATTCAATTGTATGTTCGAAGAATATATGCATTATTTTGTTGATGGCAGACAAGGGAATTGGGTTTAGCTGTTAAATGTAGCCAAGTTCGGTCATAGCACTCAGACAGATTCGTTGTTAGAAGAATTCAGTTTGAGATTAATGGTTGAAGGCATTCTGTATTGCCGCCGCTCACTGATGGCCCTCATGTAGGCGATAACCCTCAAGTTCACAGAGTTGAAAAGGAATGGGAACAGATGGTTGACATCGCTCGAGTGGGCCTAGAAGAAGCTTCAAGGTCGATGGAGGAGAGGGTAGATCGAAAGCGATGCCCCCTTGAGTTTGAGTGAATGACCAAGCTTTCGATCAACAGTGCAACAACGTCGTACGATTATCTGTCAACCTAGAACAGGAAAAAGATAGAGAAGTCAAGGAAGTCCTTGCTGATAGAGTAAGGACATGTAGAAGGCCCATGAGGGAGATATATAAATTCCTAGTGAAGTGAAAGAACGCCCTCGTGGAGGTAACAAGCGGAGAACATGTCGAAGATCTTGAAGCATGGAAGCAGAAGACCAAAAAGATCCAGCTTCGTCAGTTGAAAGGGACGTCAATCGTTTAGGTGGGGGAGAATGTCACGGGCATACTTGTCCAAGGTGTTGTTTACCTATGGCTGTATGTCCGAATAGCCCTAAATCGCTTAACGTCTTATAAGTAGTTTAGTTTATTTCTTTCATTTTCGTGTTACCAAGCCACAGTGTGACATTTTGACTTTTACATATGCAAGCCTGCCAAGGCCAAAAATCTTAATATGTACTATAGAGGGTAGCATACTACTTGAACCCCCGCCCAAGCCTTGTCGCACTCTTTGCAAATCTAAACTATTTTCTTTGCAATTGACAGTCTTCAATGCTTTCTTTTATGATGTTTTCAACAATTTATTTTCTCTTTCCCATTTTATAAAAACATTTTCCCAAGAACGTGGAGGGAGGCTACATCATATCGCGAGTTTGTCCGCAGATTTCGAATATTGAACGACTGACTTGTTGACCGAGCAGAACAAGTTTCGCACAATCATGTTTGAAGGGTTACGATCGTGACACCAGGCACCCTTTTTCTAGAAAATAACGAAACTTAAGATCATGATGGATTGTGGACAACAAATTTAAAAACAAATTAAAGTGAAACAAAAAGAGTAGACATAGATCCGATATTCAGTATAAAAATCTAATACCAAAATGTTAAGAAAGCATCGAAGGAAGGAAGAAGATGAAAAGAATGATGATGTCAAAGCTTGAAACCTGACATAAAATTGCAAAGAAACTTAGAGATGTCGGTTAAGACAAAGAAAGCTAAAAAGTTTTTTTGATATTGATTATATTTTCAAATATGTAAGTAAACCCAAAGAACAACTACACTTATGAAAACTATTACCTTTCCCATTTCCAAGACAAGACAAAGACAATCAATTTGTACAAACGTGAAAAGATTATAGTGCATTCAAAATGTTCACCAATTCCTAAAAGATTATCAACATCAATCATCTTTATATATATATATATATATATAGATAGATAGATACACACACACATTGAAGATTAACTTGGGCTCAATATAATCTCCAACTAAACCTTGGTTTCCCTTAAGAGTATTTGTAATTATAACTTATGGAAACAAAGACCTTCTCAAGAAAACTGAAGACTTAAGGCATTCCATTTGTTCAAATGTGAAACCTAAAGAGATTATAACACATCCAAAATGTTAATCAATTCCTATAAAAAAGTTTTCACACGTCGAGAGTTTTTTTTTTTTACAAGAGGGCTTTATATTTCTCAATAAGAAAGACAGTTTGTAACTCCTGTTTTATATAGTGAACTCTTTTATCCTGTCGTGGCTTTTACTTAATTTGTTTAGGGTTTTTCCAAATTCTCTCACTTTTTCTTCTTCAATATTATTGTTCTCAATCTACTTTAGTTGTACTCTTGTTCTATTTGATTACAGTCTGCATTCATAACATGTGGTTTTACACTACAAAAAATCGAGGGGTTGTCGACGTGAACAATGGCCTCAGAATAAGAAACGTCGAGACATATAACTTTTCCCAATGCCATTTTGTATACTTTGAGACATGGCGAACACATTATTACATGGACTGTCGGAAAAAACTCGAACATTAATAATGTTAGATCAAGATTCCTGACGCCTCATGCATGTCGTAGGGATGGTGTTACCTATTTCCAACGCCATTAGTGATTCGTCAAGAATGTTTCTAACTATTCCCGACAAATCACTAACGGCGTTAGAAACAGGGATAACTCCCGACGTCTTTGTGGTGCGTCGAGAGTTCTCTTATATATTTCGTTTCAGTTATGTATTTCACAGAACTGAAAGACGAAGAGAAACGAGAAGAGAAGAAGGAGAAGAAAAAGAAGTCCATCCTCTGTGCCCCTCCCTTGCCACCGCCATCTCCCTCGCCGCTGCTCATCTCTATTTGGTAACTTTCAACTCATTTAGTTGATTGTTTAGAGTTTTAAAGTTAGTTTAAGATTTGTAGTTAGTTTGTTTTAGATTAGGTTGATATGTTTAGAGTTTTTTTTTTTTTTTTTTCTGAAGTTAGTTTAAAAATGAATGGTGGATTAGTTTTAGGATAATGTTCGATTTTGGTTTTTGAAGTTAAAATTTTGGAATATGGGTTGAAAATTTGAAGGGGGTTATTTGAGAAATTGAGTTCGGAAATTTAAAATTTTAGTTAAAAATTTGAAAGTTTGAGTGGGGCGGGGGTTTAATTGAATATTTGAAAGGGATGGGTTAAAAATTAAAAGGGGGGTTGAATTGGATTTTTGAAGGGGGATTGATGAATTGCACTTTTCAAGGGAGTGGAGTGGGTTTAATTGAATATTTGAAAGCGGTGAGTTTAATTGAATATTTGAAGGTGATGTGTTGAGAAATATGGGGGTTTGAGGATGAAATTTTGAAGTTGGGGGGGGGGGGGGGGGGGGTTGAGTTGAAATTTTGAAAGGGGGATTGAATTGAACTTTTCAAGAAGATGGAGGGGGATTTAATTGGGTGTAGGAAGGGGGTGGGGGGTTTGAATTGAAAATTTAAGAGGAGGGGCGAGGGGGCAAGGGCTATTATTGTTTTAGAAATTATGTAATTTGTAGTTCAAATTCGTTTTAGCTATCCTACAGTTATAGTAGCATTTAGTTCAATTTTAGTTGTTTATTTCTTAGTAATTTTAAAATCATTTGTTGTTGATTTTAGACTACTATCTTGTAGTTATAGTAGCCTTTTTTTGTGATAACTTAGTTTTGAATTTTTTTGTATTTCTGAGGGTTTGAAGATGTGGTAGGGTAGCTTGTAAAGTAACGTTGTTGCAAGGGATGGGTAGTATGCGAAGATTGAAGTTGTTTATGGTTAATTAGGTTGTGGTGGCTATTCTGCAGTTATTGTAGCCTCTGTAGTTTAAAGTTAGCTTTAATGAAAAGTTTAGGAGATTGTTTATTCAAGGGAGTAAGCTTTGGATGTGAGAAGAGAGAAATATACTTCTAATCAAACCTATTTATGTTCTAGGGGTTTTAACGATGGACAAGAGTTTGATGAAACTTAGGAATAAGTTTTCCATTGAGTATAGAGAGGGAGTAGCCCAATTTTTAGATGTTGCCAAGTTTCACGTGATGATTATAGACGAATAAGGTGTTCATGCAAGAGATGTATGAACTCCAATTGGAACTCATTAGAGGGTGTGGAACGACATCTACTTTTTATTGGAATATTCTCTATTATACAAAATGGGTGTATTATGAAAAGTCAGTTAGCTTTAATAAAGATACAGAAAATTTTGATGAAGGAACTAATAGTAACCCTTTTAATAAAGAAACTAGTAGTAGACACTTTCATGAAAAAGATGATATGTTTGGTATGCTGAATGACTTACAAGCCTCAATTGAACAAGAAGAAGAAACAAAGGAAGGTTGTTTGGAGGATGAAATGCCGAGGAATACTCGGTTAGATATAGAACAAGATACAATAAACATATTTCATGACTTATTGAATGAAGCACGTAATGAGTTGTACCCCGGTTGTTCAGAGTTTTCCTCCTTGAACTTTTTGGTTAAGTTGATCATCAAGTTTCTAAACGGTTGGAGTAACAAGTTCTTTAACGTGTTGTTAGAACTCTTAAGAGCAGCGTTTCCTGTGTAGTAGTACTATCCCTAGTTCATTTTATGAAGCCATATGAAAACTTCATAACGCGGGCTTGGGATATGAGACTATTCACGCGTGCAAGTACGACTATGTATTGTACTGGAAGGAGTTGCCAATTTGCAACATTATCCGACATGTGGCGAGGCTCGGTACAAGGTTAATCATAACAGATGGAAATTTTTTTGCATAAGGTATTGTGCCACTTTCCGTTGATACCGAGATTACATGCTTGTTTGTCTCGCAGGAAAGGTCCACTGACGTGAGACTACATAGGTATAAACGTGTTGAAACAGATGATGTGTTGAGTCATCCAGCTGATGCGGAGTGATGGAAGCACTTTGATTGTGAATTTCTTGATTTTGCTTCCGATCTGTGGAACGTGTGTTTGGGGTTAGCTTCAGATGGATTTAATCTGTTGGTCATATGAGTACCTCGTACAATATGTGGCCTGTTGTGTTACTTCCTTACAATTTGCCACCTTAGAAATGCATGAAAGAGACAAGTTTCTTCATGTCATTGCTTATACCCAGTCCTACATCTTCTGGTAGGAAAATCAATGTGTATCACCAACCATTGATTGAGGAATTGAAAGAGTTATGGAATTTTGGGGTGTGTACGTATTACTCTCTTACTGGTCAGTTCTTTCAGCTACATGCAGCTTGTTGTGGACAATTAATGACTTCCTAGCGTATGATGACTTATCAGAATGGAGTACAAAGGGGTATCAGGCATGACTCATATGCATGGATAATAGATAGTCGTTCGAGATACGAGGTAGAATATCATTCATGGGACATCAATGCTATCTTCCAAAGAACCACATTTGGCGTAGAAGTAAGCTACACGATATAAAGGTAGAGCATAGGCCTTCTCTAGTGGTGATGAATCGACATGAAATATTGGAATAACTAGATCAGTTGGTTTTCAGTTATGAGTAAACATCATTCTGTAAAATATAAGAAAAGAATGTGAGCTCTTAATTGGACAAAGAGAAGTATTTTTTTCAAACTTCCTTACGGATCGATAGTATTGTAACGTCACCAACTTGACGTAATGTAAATTGAGAATAATGTTTGTGAAAATTTGGTTGGTACCTTGTTGAATATCGAAGGGAAAACCAAGAATACCACAAATGCTCGATTGGACCTATAAGATCTAAAGATAAGAAAAAATTCACACCTTATAGAAGTTGGTAACCGATTGGTCAAGCCACACACGAGCTACACGTTGACTAGCAGCGAGTGAGTTGAGTTTTGCAAGATTCTGAAATCAATTAAGTTTTCTGATGGATTTGTTTTTAATATATCACGATGTGTGAATGAAACATAGGAGAAAATATCAGGTCTTAAAATGCACGATTGTCATGTTTTATTACATCAATTGCTACCTATTGGTATTCGAGCATTCTTACCAAAGTATGTATATACTGTTATTACCGATCTATGTAGTTTTTTCCATGACATATGCGCCAAAACAATAAGAGTAAGTGATTTGGACAGATTGCAAACAATATCATAATCTTACTTTATAAGTTGGAAAGAATATTTCCACCTGCCTTCTTTAGCGTTATGGTACACCTTTCCTTACACTTACTATATGAAACCAAGGTTACTGGTCCAGTTTCTTACAGTTGGATGTATCCCATTGAAAGAATTCTATGCACTTTGAAACAATATGTTTAGAATAAAGCACGTCTCAAGGGCTCTATTGCAGAAGCATATGCGATGAATGAATCAAGCACCTTTTGTTCGCATTACCTAAGTGGTATTGAGACTCGATTCACTAGAGATGAGCGAAATGATCATTCCAGATGACGAGGTGATTGGTGAGTTTGAAATTTTCAAGCAAAAAGTACGACCATTAGGTGCGTTAAGTCTTCGAACTCTATCACAAGAAGAGAAACGCCTCTTCCATTGGTACATCCTCAGCAATGTAGACGAAATATTAAAGTATCACAAGTAAGCATTTCTTATCTTCGCATTTCTTAGATATAGTTGTTTAGTATTTGTTATACATTACTGTTACACCAAATTACACTCATAATCATCCCCGTCAGGAAACATTTGAGATTAATACGTCAATAGGCTCAAAACGCTACTGATTTGTACAAAAGACATCAACGGAGATTCCCTGAATGGTTCCAAAATTAGGTATATAGCGCGCACGCATTTGATAGCTAACATGTAAGCATTAACGTATTTGCATGTGAATGTATATAATCATTGTCACATGGATTTTAGGTTATAGAATTTCGTGAGACTGAAAATCTATCTCACGATTTCTTCTCACTTGCGATGAAACCATAATTTGACGTTTGGTGTTATAATGGATGCATTGCAGGTGGAGTGAGATTTCTCACGTCAGAACATGATTCCCAACGCATTACACAAAACAATGGAGTGATGGTAATCGGTAAAAGCAATGCCAGTGGAAGTTGTGACAATAATTTCTACGGTGTTCTGGACGAAGTGTTGCATGTTCAATATCTGATGGAAAGAAGTGTATGGCTATTTAAGTGTCGGTGGTATGATACCGACATCAAAAAAATTCAAATGACACATATAGAATTTGGGTACAAAGCTAACGACACGTTCCTTTTTTGTTCGCCGAGGAACCGGTAATTCTTGTGATGCAGGCTATCAAGTATTTTACTTAGATGACCCAAAAAAATGGTAGTAATTGGAAAGTTGTCCAAGTGGTCCAAAATAAGCTTATATAGGACGTGTCGGAAGTGGACTATGTTGAGAATGAGGAACTGAATGCGCTTAAAATCGTTGTTGGTCATAGAGTGGATGAACACGATGAAGATGACACTCTGTGTAGGACTGACGTTGATCCTATAATCGTTGAAAGATCAGTTGTGCGTCATGTCGCTGACATCTTTATAGACGATGGGGATGAACAATTATCACATCAAAGCGGAACAAGCGATGACGAATGATAGTGACAAACCACATACCATCATATTTATTTAGTTTATATTTCAAATTTGATTATGTGTTTGTATTTACTTAATGAATGTTTGTTTTCTATGTCCACAGGTACTATGTCGTCATTCCCGAGCGGTTTCGACGAGATAGATGCGATGTTCCTCGAGTTCGCCAAGGATCTAAATAACTCTACAAGAGGGTCATCATCGGTGGGTGACAATTATAAAGCGTCTAATGGTACGTTAACTCACAATTATTTGAACTTATTTCTCATATTAACTTTTTTGTTTTAATTTATTGAGCAGAAACTACTCAACCATCTCAATGTTCATAGCCCCCGGCGCAGAGAAACTTATTTTGCAACACGCTATTCGGTTCAGCCAGGCGATTGGAGTGTGTGTAATGAAGACATTTTCAATCCACTGTCTTAGGTGAGTGAACGTAGGAAGAGAATGCATCGAGGTCGTTAAGGGTGACCTACAGGTACATCCAATACACAATTATGTTTTCATTTGAAACGTTAAGTTAACCAAGCTAATGTGTTATTTTCAGTAATGTGTAACGCTTTTCTGTACTTGATTTCAACGATCAAGCAATGAATAGGTTCTTGAGCATCAAAATGCTCACTACTTTTAAAGAGTTCAGGGGCGACTGTCACAGGCACTTCAAAAAGTACAGTGACCCTGAGGAGGCACATGTGAACCCACCGCACATATTGGTGGGACGTATGGAAGATTGATAGTTCCTCTGCGATCATTACATGAGTCGTGCATTCCATGTGAACAACGATATATTTTGTAATGGTTATTTCAATTCAACTTTTAATATGTATGAGAAATAAACAATATAATTGTTTTCATGCAAAAGCAACCACGGATCAATAAGGCAGCTAGATAGAAGCAACCTTACAATCATAGCAGCAGGTCGAAGTCGTTTCTACAATAACAGCACGAGCTTGCTGAGCGAAGGTGAGTCGGTCAACCGTATGAAGTTATTTCGGCAAACACACATTTAAACCGGCACTTTTGTATCATAGGTCGTAGAGGATACACATGCAATACTTTTATCCTTATTTGTCCTCTTTATTTACTAACTTAATTTCAAAATTTGTTGCAGAATCAAATGTTGGAACTCCAGTCCGGGCCTACCCTAGAGGTTCTTGGTCACTCTCTAGGGACAAGATATGTGAGACTGTGTTGGGTAGAAGACCGGGTTCCTCAAAAGGCCTTAATTGGGGACCTAAGCCCAAGTTCCGCAAGACGGCCAATGCTAGCAATGCCTCGACCTCGTGTTCGCAATCTACGACAGAGCTCCAATTACAAATCGAGCTTGATGAAGTTAAACGAGCGATTGAAGAAAAAAGAAAGACATCAAAGATGTTAGCTTCACAAGTGGAACAAATGCGAAAGCTCATAAAAGACATGAGTCGGGCACAACAAAGACCATCATAATCCCTAGCTTTGTGGTACGTATATATGTTTCCATTATTCTTAAGTTCTTGAAATTACATTATTTAGTGATGATAAGCATATGTACTAAACTTAGGCACTTTTGTATCATTGTAGGTCTTGCGGTGTAGAATGGCGCACAAGGCTCATTAGGAGACATACATAGTTTTCATTGATTTCTATGTATTTTTGTAACATTTATTATTTTTTATGGATTTTTGTTATGAACCTTATGGAATCGTAAACATATTTAAATTGTTGTTGAATTTGATATTATATCGTTGTTCACTAATTTATTGTTTATGTTATGTAATTTAATATTGTATAATCGTACTAGAATCGAAAACGAAAACTATAATTGAACAAAATACATTTCAGCAAAAAAAAATTAATAAAAAAATTTACTTAAACGATTTTTTGACGCTCCTCATACATTGGGAATATGGACTCTAGCCCACGCACTTCAGAAAGCATCCGGAACATGGTTTTCGACATCGCATCGCGAATGGTTATTTTCGACACACGATTGACATCGGACATGTAAACGTCGGGGATGGCCTGTTTTCAATGCACATGTAATGTCGAAAATGCTGACATCGGAAGACATGTACTCCCGACGTCGTGCTGGTAACGTGTCGGGAATATGTCTCCCGATGTAGTTCTTCCGACTCTCTTCCTGATGTCTCTTTCAACATCGAAAACTCATGCCCCAACGTATTTTAAACGATTTCTGAAGTTTTTATGCATCGGGAGTAGCCCCACTTCTTGTAGTGTTAGAACCTGGTTTAATTCTGTGTGTTAATATCTACATATACTGTATGCTCTATGGTTGCCACTAATAGGTAGATCCTCCACATCAGAAAATAAGTAAGATATTTTTCACCTTTATAATTAAAAGACACAATTGAGGATTGTTTCTAGCTCGTAATATAGGTAATGGCAGCGAAGTCTGAGATTAAGAAGTTATTCAACATAACTAATTTCTCGTTGTGGAAGTTGAAGATGAAGGCTATCTTGAGAAAAGATATAATTGCCTTAAAGTCATCAACAAAAGGCCAGCGAAGATCACAAATGACAAATGGAATGAGATGGAGTGGAATGTTATGGCAAATATTCATCTAGCATTAGCTAATAATGTGTTATTGGACATTAAGAAGAAGAAAAATACAAAGCAAATTTGGGACCATCTCACGAAACTGTACAAGGCCAAATCACTACGGAAGTTTTTCCTTAAGAGAAAGTTGTATATTCTTTGGATGTCAAAAACCACATCGATGATCGTATTGAGATGTTGAGAATCTCATATTGAAAAAACCCAAGGGACCAACACTCCTTATAAAATAGATGGAGTACTCCTCTTGTTGCTAATTGGTTTTGAGATAGAACCTCATACTATCAAATAGAGAGAGAACGTGAACAGATTGGATACTCTATTTTCTTAACTCACATCGTCGGGTTATAAAATAGAGCCAAAACGAACGTGTATAACTTATACTTCAATGTCTTTCTAATTCATATGATCAACCTGTCATCAATCTAACAACTAATAACAAGTAGATCCCTTAACAGTGACAAGAGGCAGATCAACGGAATCTAAACAAGAAACATTTGATTCATAGTAATGGAACCATTCTTGACGAGAGGTCATGTGATAAGTGGCCCTTGAGACAAAGAACCATACATCAATCATTTTTTTCTTGCCTTCCATAGTTGTCACTACAGCAGACAAGGCACAACCTTCATCTATGGTGCTTGCTACATATCCTTGAGGTGGAAAATTTCTTGTTTAATTCCACAATTATAGCACTTCATGATCTTCTTACTTCATGATTTTGACCTTCCTTGATTTTTGCTCTCGGTCGAGTTGGGTTCCATTGATCTGCCTCTTGTTACTGCCAAGGCTTCTACTTGTTGTGAACTTGATATTATTTGTTAGATTGATGACAAGTTGATCATACGAGTTAAAAGACTTTAAATTAGAAGTTACGCACGCTTGTTTAGGCTCTATTTTATAACCCAGCATAACTAATTTCTCGTTGTTAGATTGATGACAATTAGAAGTTGATGGCTTCAAGGCATTTATATCTTTTCTCAAGATAGCCTTCATCTTCTACTTCCGCAACAAGAAAATAGTTATGTTGAATAATTTCTCAATCTCATACTTTGGTGTCATTACCATTACCTTTATCATGAACTAGAAACATCCTCAATCATGCATTTTAATTATTAAGGTGAAAAATATCATACTTATTTTTTGAAGTGGAGGATCCACCTATTAGTGGCAACCATAGAGCATACAGTGTATGTAGATATTAACACATAAAATAAAACCAGGGGTAAGAACATACGAATTCACTATAGAAAATAGGGGTTACAAATTGTCTTTCTTATTGAGAAATACAAAACCCTCTTGTAAGAAGAAATTCTCTCTATTTTATACTTCAAACTTATTGGAGATTTTGGTATGGCTTGACAACGATGAATCTTCACTTATTCGTAGCCAAAAGATACTTGGTCATAAAGCAAATTCAATTGCTCTAATTTGTCTTTGATAAATGTGTATGATCCAATGGCTCCAACTGTTCTATAAAGATATGAAAGATCAAACGAACATAAATTAATCTTGAACAAATTGTAAGATCAAATAATCCAAAATTGTCTTCAAGAAACTCCTTGAATTATGAAAATTCATAATAATTATCCAACATTTTCTTCATAAATATAAACTACTCTACCTTGAGTTGATATTAAACCTACTAACAAATCAAGAAGCGATACCGGCTGAAATATTGAAAAAATTCAGAACCATAATCGATAGAGAAAGCCGAAGAAAACTTTTACCTTTCCCAAACGAAGACTTACCAAAAGATAAAATAAACATTTGAATTTAAATTTGTACAAGACTGAAACGTGAAGAGAAACACATTTAAAATTATTTTCAATTCCTTAACTTTCTCCATATCAGTCCGTAGTAAAAATAAACCATACTCTTCAAACAATTTGATATATCAAATACTAACAAATTAACATTTCATTCTAGCATCTTGCAATGAGAGTGAAAGTTATGAAATGTCTATAGTACATAATAACTTATTACAATATAGCTAAAATATTAAAGGAATGTTTGGGACAAGGAGTTGGTTATGATAGTCTTATGTTATTATAGTCGGAATACAACAGTTTGTGGATCTTGGCAGAGCTCTCAGGACATCAGTGAGACATCGATCTGACAGAGAGTGGGTAGGCTGAGACGTGTTGGATCTGGGCGGCATGTGGAGACTCACACGCGGGGGACGTTGATCATTGTTCAAACGAGCAAAACGGCATCAAAGACAGTGGACTAGAGCAAAACGGCAACATATTTGAGCAGACAGCACTCAACATGGATGGAGCACGTCAGCATGGGGCTAGATTTGAACGACTGGACAGAAGGTGTTAGTAAGTGATTTGGGCAGCAGCAGTGCTAATTGAGGATAAAGAGAGGGTTGGATCTACACATTGGTCTGCCTCCGTCGATGGCAGACGGAGGGAGAGGTGGAACAAGGTTAAAACCTAGGACTCTAATACCTTGTAAAAATTTTACATTATTGAATAAATTTGAGTACAAGAGACCAAAATACTAATAAAGTAAAAATACGAAAACATTAAATAGGAATAAACCCTAATTTCTTTTAACAGTAAATAAGCTACACATTTAAGTGTCGTCCTGGAATTCCATGCCAAGATAAGTTTCCATATTCTCAAACAAAGTCATGAGCCAAAACTAAATAAAGGGATAAATTTTTCCCATTGGTAAATTTTTTGTTCTGTAAGCGTTCAGTATGAATGACAGACATTTTTTAAAAATGATATTTTCTTGGTTTATCAGATTACATTTTCTGTTCTATAAAATTAAAATAGCTACTCAGCTCCACAACCTTCTAAGGGTTCTTGCAGTAACACGGGAAATCAAACGTCTTCCAACCTCTACTGGAAGGTTAAGTATTTGTTGCTGTGATTCTGGGGGGAGCTACCATTATGAAAGGCATCAAAGAGAGATCGGTAAACATTAAATTATAGACAATTCATAGTAAAAAGAAAAAAACAAAAAGACAATTGAGTAATGATTGATTTTGGTTTTCATTTGGTTTTAAAATATAACACTCTTATCTTGAGTTTTGAATTTAGTTTTCGTTTGTTCCCTAGATCGCAAAATGTTACATTTCTAATCCTCGAGTTTTGGATTTAGCCTTCATTTGGTCTATAGGCTACAAAAGTTTACAATTCTAGTGATTTGTGTTCATTTTCTATTCCACCAACTGGAAACCATTTTCTATTCTACAAAAGTTTTCAGTCACTACCAAAAGCAAACATTAGTAATGTGAGGGTAGAAATGTAAAATACATAAATTTGGAGACCAAATGAAAACTAAACTCGGAAGGATAAAGACATGTAGAATTAATTTAGAAACCAAATGAAAATTAAAGTCAAAGTATTAAAAATGTAACACTTTGAAATTGAGGGACTCAATAGAAACAATACTTAAAACAGGAATTAAAAAGATATATTTTTTCTGGATTCTTTGAAAGCTGACTCAAGCATACCAGTGTCAATTCCAACTCAACCTTCTTTTGAGTCCAACAACTAGAAAAGATGGATGCTAGGTTAAGAAATTCCAAGGAATCGTGAGTTTATGAAAATTAGAAACTTGGTTGATTCATCTAAAGCCTAAACCTTAATTCACCAGTTTTGGATCGGATTTTTTTTTAATCTAATACCTGATAACATCCCAAGCCAGGCACTTTCAGTACTACCAATTCCACATGGTAAGATTTTGGAGAAACATACAGTATGTGGCATTTTTAACATTTAGCAAAAGTGGAACGAACACATGGACTACCCATACAAAATGTCAGGAAGACTAACGGGAATAGATGTTCCTTACAACTGATAACTATTTTCCTACTTTCGGAGTTGATCCAATAGCAAGGGTATATTTTAGGACTCGACTGATTAAGCCTTCAAGAAACTTTTATGATCAATAACAAATGTGAAGCTGTTATAAAGACAAATTGACACCATGAACGAAAATGGTAAATTGTAGGGCATATATCAAATGATTCAAATCCATACCTCAGGAATAACAGAGAGTACAGATAAAAGTTCCCGTACAGATGCTTCGTCCAAACCCGTTAGTTGATTCTTACTACCTCCCTGCAAAATTATCTACCGTAGTGAAAAGAGTCAACTAGTAAGCATCAGCTCTGATATAAAAATCTGTGAACATGTATATGCATGGTAGATTACAGCACACGCCATTGGGTATAATAGGTTAAACAATCTAATTTGTAGCTGGAGCTTTTGATACGACAGACACTTTATATGTCATATAGAAAGAGAATAATATATGGCATGTCTGGAAATGAATCTGAAAACAAAAATTTGAAAATAATAGATGCAACAGAAATGGGGATGTATTTCATTTTTTCAGATATGTGTATTAACCACAAATGACACACTTTACATGTTAGAAATATTTTATGTCCTCGGTACTCCTGATTTGGATGTATTGCTATACTCACTATAGAAACGCTCTTAAAAACTCCCAAAGACAAAATAAAATAAAAATAAAAATAGGGGAAATAGTTGAAAGTTAAGAGGTTCTTTTTCTACCCCTTTTTGCACTGCTTTAGGATCACTGAGATGCCAAATTAAAAGACATTAAAAAAAATTGATGCTAGTCGGCTCTCTCTCCTCACTCAACAAACATGTGATACCCTTTTAACTTAATTTCTGTTTTGCATAAACAATAGTTTCTTTTTTCTATTTTCTTTTATAAAATGGCTTAGTGTTATCTCCTAATTCTCACTTTTTCTAGTAATGTCAGTTAATAATAGTAAAGAATTATAGACCTGGTTGGAATCATTTTCCTGAGATCCTGACAGCAAGAGTATAAGGCGACCCAATGTTCTCAAGTTGTTCACATCTTCTTTGGTCATCATAGAGACAGAAATCAAAGAGCCAAAAGGTACCCTTGCAGCAGTCATAGAATTTAAGGAATCCAATGTTGCCAATCCCAATGCATCCAAACCCTGTCACCACAAACGCACAAAAAGAAGAAAAGAAAAAACAAAGAGAACAAGGAAAAGATGGTATGTGTCAGGTATCAGTCAAAGGAGAACATAAATAAATCTTTTCTCTTCATTATTTGGCAAAGAATTCATCATAGAAAAACTATACCAATTTATAATAAAATCATAGCGTGAAATATTCATTTGGACCATGAGACTGCCTAGATAAGTTGACTTACAACACCTCCAATAAAGAAACCCGAAAACATGCTTACTAACCCATAATATCACTAGTCTAGGATACAAAAAATGAGCCATAAGATACCGTGATAATTGACTATTGGCACATTTGGCACAAGGTTTTGTACAGAAAGGATGAATGTATCAAAAGCCTTAGATTTTTTCTTAGAGACGCATGAGAACATTTGAGTGGTAAAATGACATCCTTTTTCACCATTGACTATCTGTCGTGAAATCATGAATACACCATATAGATAAAATTTTATTATGATCTCTTAGCGTAAGAAGACAGCATGTATATATGCAAAATATTTACCTTAGTTAATTCTTGGAGAAGCAAATCTCTTAGGAAGGACCCCTGTATAGTGTTTTATTTTTTAGAAAAGAAAAGAGGAAAATAAATTTAGAGCTACTCATCATAAAGAAATACTTTGGAGATATTACTCAAATGAAACAAATATTGGTTCATACTTTCTCAGACAGTGCGAAGGAAAGGACTTCCTTGACAACTACCCTGTTACTCTGATTCTCTACATCTTTTATCACGGAGGACTTCTCCATTCTAGCACGAAGTGACTGCAATAAGAACATTATTATTGTGACATATATATATACACACAGTAGAATGAAAGCTTGACGAGAGAATACAACCAAGTGGAAATTATTTTAGACAAAAAGTTCACAAGACAGTAAATGAACTACCGGTTAATGATACAAGTATATACGGACATTGATGAATTTAATAAGCAATGCAGCGAAGCAACAAGTCAATAAGCCAGCACTGTCAATTCCCTTAGACTCAACTGATTGTTGACAAAGAAACATATATTGAATCTTCTCCACGGACAATATTTGGCATTTTTGTGCCTGATTAAACACGTTTTTTTGTTGGAACATTTACATTTGTGAATATTAATTGTCAAATATTTTTCCTTCTTGTCTTTTTTCCTTCTCAGATTTACAAGTATTTCTCCAATAAGAAGACCTTAATTGAATATATTCAATAAAAAAGAATAATTTTGTCCTCCCAAAATTAGACTTTTAGTCCTATTAAGAATTCTAACGAGTACCACAGGCTGGCAGCCATGATCATGAATAACAAACAGCGAACAGCCTATTTATTCCCCACACCCTTTCTCACGTGCCTTCTCTTACATACACATTAGTATAGGGGGATCTATCCTTAATTGACCCCCAAAAAGCAACCCTCTCTTCCGCAACATGCAGAAAATTGGCAATATGGGCAGCATGTTCCCAACTGGCATTTTAAACATCCCACCCATCGGCGGATTTAGTGTGGGCTTGGGAACTCAAGCCCCCATCAACTTTATACTTGTTGTATAATATATATATATATATATATATATATATATATATATATATATATATATATATATATATATATATATATAAATAAACTGACATTGTATCAATATCATTAGTTGGCCAAGTGGTAAATTAGTCTTCCAGCCCCCTTTGTCAACAAAATTCCTGGATCCAGCACTATTCCCACCCCTTCTCAACAAACTGCTCACTTGCAACTTGAAGCACCTTTGGTTGGACTTGAATAACATAAATGGCACAACAGGAAACGTCTGCTCAATGGCTTTTTGCAACTGTGAAATATGACAGATTGACTCCAATTGCACTCTCTCAGGCAATAAATCGTGGAGCAAACTTAGAATCAATTGGTTGAATCAGCATTCCCTAGTAATATGGAATATTCGAACATACCCAATTCTCTTTATCAAACACATCTCACACCTTAAGCTGCAATCAACATACACTCACAACAAGTGATCTATGGTCAAGTTCAACATGATATACTCTCTTTCTGGTGTGTGTGTGTTCTTGGAAGGGAAGACACATAGTCGACTGGGTTTGAAAGTTCTGAATTTTTATTAATTTCCTCAAAAATAACAAACTATGGGCTTTTATACTAAAACCCAAAAATTGTCAAAGTCAACCTAATTAGTTCTAAAATAACATCAACAGCTCTAAAATGACAGCTCACTTAAGATATTCAAACAACTAATTACATCACTTTCAATAGCTGATGTCTCTAAGAAAAATTTACACAGAAAAGGTTGTAATCATATTATTCATATATGCTTGGAATGTTGAAGGAGGATGATCACCAAAAATTCGAAATGCCCCTTGCGAGTTTTGGAACAGATTTTAAATTCTTCCCTACCCTTGGTCAGATTTTGTGATACCCCACTTTATCTGGAACTGTCCTTGTTCAGTTCCCAATAACCAATGCAATCGTTTGTTGCCATCTTTTTCCTTTACCACCAACACTAGACTTGGGAATGCACTAGTGGTTGGTTTTTGTTAGGAGAAGCACAGAAGCTAAATAACGAGCTATGAATTTGGAAATTTGTGAAGGAGATTTGGTTACAGGAGGTCCTGTCTTACCTTCACCAAGACAATGAGTTACCTATGAAGCTATTGTGTGATAACAAAGCCACCACCAACATAGCCAATAACCCCTTTCAACATGACAGAACTGAACATGTTGAGATTGACAAACATTTCATTATGGAGAAACTTGACAATGACAGTATTTGTATTCCATACATTCCATCAAATCAACAAATCGTTATTCTCTATGAACTAGGGCTTTCCACATATACAAGTGTTATTCTTTCTTCTCCTTTTATTAACTTTTATAAATTCATTAATGCAATTTTAGAAAAAGGCAGGGAACTGAATTGACTCTTAAATCAAGCAAGGGCTCAATTATCCTATTCGTAGGAACCAAGGATTGACTAGATGAATCAAGGACTGATCTAGCCAGCAACTTCTAAGTGTTCTCCGGTTGATTTTGAAGCTTCAACTTGCTGAAATTTACCGATTTGACAAATGGGCTTCAGGCAAATTATGGATGCAACATTTTTGGCACAAGGAATTAAAACTTAACACTTAATGGATCACTGTCAACCTCTTCATCCTTCAAAACTTGATTTAATATAACAACATCAACTGGGTTTGAAAAATCACAAGCAAATAAATCCCAATGACTTTACTTGGTGGAGTGACTAATGAAATATCACCAAAATTTAAGAAAATGTTTTCTCTCTTCTCGTCATTGATTTCTATTGTTTCTGGAATGAACCCACAAAGGTTTTCTTCGACTTGAATTTTGGCTTCTGATACATTTAAAAAACTTAAAGTTTCCACAGAGATGTCTACCAAGCCCTCTCAAAATAAGCCCCAATTAAGTTCAAATGTCTAGTTATTCTAGTAGTTTAAAAGGAAGGTTCTTAATCGATATCCATCCACCATATCCCTTTGCATACAGAGGTTTGCTATGTGCTAGCATATCCCACTTTCAAGTTTTAGATGAAAGGTGCCAAATTCCTGTTATTTCTCAGGTTGTTCCACAAGTTCTTCTAATGATCCTTGATCTACATCAATTAGAGCATTCTCTGCTATCAACCGGTTGATGATAACTCTCGATTGAAAGTATGTTTGCAAAGTTTCTTGAATCTCTACCCAACTATTGAACTCAAAAAGATGCATGACAACTCACAAAAGTATTAAAAAATCTGTTCTAACGACCTCTGAATCCTTGATATTTCTCTGATGATGAATGCTCAGTTTTTCGGGTCCAAAACAGAGGATTCCTTTTTCGGCTGGGCCTTGTCCACATAGCTATCCATCTTCTCTTCTTGGGGTTTGTTTGCCTTCTGAAAGACAACTTTTCAACTTGCTCTATTCTTATTCCAAAAAAGATGGAGGTTGTCTGTGTTAGTGATTTCAGACCCATCAGCCTTATAACTTTTCTTTAGTTGACCTTCGTGGACGGGAGGCAAATTCTTGATGCTAATTTGATTGCCTCAGAGGCAGTGGATGAATGGTCTTTAAGAGGCAGCAAAGGAGTCCTCTTGAAGCTGGACCATGAGAAAACCTACTAACAAGATGGATTGGTCTTTTCTTGACATGACTATGAAGCTTAAAGACTTTGGTAAACCGAAATATCTCTTCACTATCGCCTTATCCTTGGTCCGCAACATTTGGAAGATTAAAATCCCGAAGAAGGTTAAGTTCTTCTTTATGGTCCCTAGCTTATAGAGAAGCCTTAACACCCATGATAAGCTCCAAAGAAAGTTTCAGTATTCTACTCCCAGCCCTTCTATGTGCCTTTGTTTTAATAGTAAGGAGACTTTGGACCACTTATTCTCGCATTGTGACTATATTATGAAAGTTTGGTCTCTGCTGTTCAGAACTGCCTCCCTAGCAAGATTGATAGTTGGATGCTTGAAGGGCTCAATAGCAAAGTTTTGCATCCAAAGGGGAATTTTCTGTGGAGATGTGCTACTTGATCTCTTTTGTGGTACATTTGGAATGAGAGAAATAGTAGAATTTTCTTTTACAAATATAACTCTTTAGATTCTTTTTAGACTATGGTTCAACACACAGCTTCTTGGTGGAGTACCAACTACACCAAACACTTTTATAGTTATAGCCTTTCTATGATTTTCAACAATTAGAAGGCCCTTATTCATTAGTTTGCTTGCTTTTCTCTGGGGAGGGCCCTCTCATTCCTTGCCCAGGTTGTTCTCTTCTGTTCTCTTGAATATTTCCGTTTCTTATTAAAAAAAGAAAAAGTATAAAGACCAAAATGAACACTTTCGAAGTACAAGAACTGAAATGAACCCAAACTCAAAGTATAAGAATTGAGAAGTAGCATTTTAACAAAAAAAAAAAGAAAAAAGCAAAGAAAAACGAAAAGAAAGTTGCAGCATCCACACAAGAAAGCCTCTAGAAAACAAAAATACCCACGTATCGGCGATAAAAGTCAATTGGGGTGCCTATCTCAAGAAAGGAAAAATATTGAGGAAGACAATTGTTTTCTTACTAAAGAAGAATGGATACAAGACTAATCTAAATAGAGATTACAAAGCAAACAAGCTAGGAAAGAAAATATCATATAACGAAATAATTGTGAATTAAGAGCTAAATACAAATAAGAAAATAAGATATACAAAATATAGTTGTAAATGATAATTTAAACAATAAAATAAAATAGAAATATCACCTCGTTAATCAGAGACTCCAAACGATCAATCCTGAAAACTCCTTCCTATCATGAAGACAGATAAAATGAACCAATTGAATGCTTCATGTTATATTTGAAAGGACTAGAATGCAGCAAACAAAAACATTAAGAGTTTATTTACAAAGCAAAGAATGTTTCACTTTATAAAGCAGAGATATCAGGGAGGACTTGAGCTTGGGTGAATTGCCAGTCAGTACTTTTCTAGCAATCCATGGATATGTACTGCCCAAAACTTTGTAATTTGGGTCAAAGCTGACAGCAATTCCCTCCAGTACTGCAAGGCTACATCCATCAACAAAGTAGGAGTTTAAAAACCAATGATTTTAGATGTTATACCAAGTGAACGAAAAATGATTCACATTATTTACATCACCTCGTATTAAAGAGATTACATAGTACCTTAAATCACCAATTCAACTCAAAAGCTTAAGCTGATAGGTGAGGGTAAATTTAATATAATATCTAAAACTCTCTCTCACTTGTGGGCTTGAAATATCTAAAAAGACCTAGCAAGTGAAAATTAATATTAAATGGGGAGGAAATAATGTCACAAGGGCTTGAACCCAAAACATCTTGAACCATCTTAAATCACCAATTCAACCCAAATGCTTAAGCTGATAGGTGAGGGTAAATTTAATATAATATCCAACATAGCATAAAACTAATAGTTTTAACTAAGCAAAATTACATATGTCACAAATAAGTATGACTACCTCCTAATGACGAGAGAAAAATATGAAGGTATACGGAATTTGAACTTATACCTGCAAAAAAAAAAAGTTTAAAAATGTCAATAGGAACCCTGCAATAATCTAAAATTTTTAGATGAGAATGTTTCCACCATCCAGAAATTAACAATTTCGTGAATGTGCCCACATAATATATATTCCAACTTACCAAGATGTTAAAATGCAGAGAATAAATTCATCATGCTTGAATCAACGATATATTATTAAAACAAAACTTCCTGTGCCAGGGACTTCACAACGTGATAAACATTAAGTTTTAGTTTAGTTAGATCAAGCTCATGAGTGGGTTGTGAATTTAATACCTTCCTCTCACAGCCAAACAGTTAAATCCTACAGATTTAAAAATTAATCTTTTATACTTAAACGCTTCCACGTCTGACTCCTATCAGTTCAAAATCTACTCAAGAAACTGCACTCAATCACATCAGACTTCTAACAAGTATATATTATTCAATTCTACGTGGAAGTATAAGCTCTCTTATTAGAACTTTGATTGCAAAGAAATCAAAGAATTGTCCAAAGGAAGTATCTTTCATACTAGATAATATTGAATCAACTCATCATAAAGCCTCCTACTGGTAGTCTCTCCCCGCAAGCTGTATGCCGGTTCCCTACTTCAGGACAGTTGTGGGCTTGAAAATTGAAGCCAATATGTGGTTGTCAATATCAAATGGAGAGAAAATAAAAGGGGTTTGGACACGGGACCTCTACCTCTGATACCATACTATGTTAAATCATTATGGAACCAAAATGTTGAATAATGATAAATTTAATCTTCTGTTAACAATTTATTTTGACAACAAGCTCATATCCAACCACCACAAGTCCTACAGAAGTAAACTCAACTACTGAATTAGTTTTCCCACTTTTTTTCTTCTTCAAAGTTCCACCCTGATTAGAACTTCAAAGAATACTGAAACTGAGACAATGATTTGGATGCTAGGAGTCAAGAAAAATCATACATTGTGGTTCCTAAGTTTCCCAGAAGGTCCCCAAAGCTAATACTTCTTACTCCTTTTGAAACAGCATTTTGGAATACAGCTGCACCCACAAGATATGTGAGATTAATATCTCATCCATGATAACCCTTTAGAAAATTACCATCAAACCCAATAACACAATTCATTGATGCATGAAATTTTTAGGGAAAAAAGGAAAACCTGTTAACGCCTGTGTGACTGCTTGTCTATCTGCAGTTGGTGGAAGAAGCCTATAAAGACAAGAAAAATGCCACCTCAGAAAAGTCGAGCATTGAAAGAATTATCTTTAACAGAAAACGAGTAGAGAGAAGCCACAGGCCCACGATACCCAAGGGTGACAAAATCCTTGGCCAATGCATCAAAATCACGGTTTACAAGATGGAGACAAGCTTCAATAAATCCATCACGAAGCTCTTGTTTAAATTCACCCATCATACCAAAATCTGGCAGCAAAGGTGTAAATATTAACTCATCAAGATATGTGGTGTTTAACTTTATATCATTGTAAGCGTGTAAAATATATATATAGTTGGACATGATAAAAAGGTTTTCCATTTATTTATACAGGAATAAAAAAGGTAATGGAAGATGAAGCATCTATTTTGTCGAATGATGGTAAGATGAATGAAGTGAAAGTTTGTCCAAACGTTTCTTTAGCATGATGGGAAGATGAATGAAGTAAAAGTTTGACAAAATGTTCCCTAAGAATGATCTTCCTCTTAATTTGAATGACTCAGGTGACAATGGTCCTAAGGTAGCTGCACCTATTGATGATTTTCCCCACTATAAGAGTCTCTAGAAGAAGTTAAGCATTCATCATTTCCTCAACCTACAGAAAGAACTAACAGAGTGAAGCCAAGGTGGTCTATGGAAGCCTTCCATCTGCATCATTCTCAAAAAAAAAAAAAAAAAAAAAAGGAAAAAGAAATTCCTATTGTCCCTGAATGCACAGATAGTAGTTCTGATGCTCTAGAAGAGTTTTACACTGATCTTTTGATTTCATCACTCTAGATGCAATGGAATTTCATTTCAAAAAAGCGACAACTTTTGGATCCTGACAAGGTCTTTAGCAATTCTAGTATCTCTATCCCGCGTCCTAAAGAAGTTTTATCTTCTTTTCAGTGATGATGAGGAATCAATTGTAAGAATTGCATTTTCCTATAGAGGAATCAGTGCCAAGAAGGTAAAAGTATCAAATTTCAGGTAGCTATGGGCAAAAACTTAAGATATACAATCAAGCTCTCACCAAAAGTAGCATATGACAATATAGTTAATGATAGTACCTAAATAAGCTAGTTTTCCGTCAGAGGTGCGAAGAAGATTTCCAGGGTGAGGATCTGCATGATAGAATCCATATTCCAGAAGTTGATTGAAGGAGCAGTATACCCCAACCTATTGGGGACGATGAAAGAGATCATATTAAGATATTACAAAAAGAAATGAGACACAAGAAGGTTTCTAAAGAAGCATATAGTCCAGTTGTAGAATTTCATTTAGTCTTGAGAATAACCTCCACCAAGTAAAGATCCTTCGTCTCTGTTAACCTCTGCCCCTACATAAACGATATGAAAAGATAAGCGAGCAATGATTCCAATTACGACGATAAATGAAAATTTTAGTTTTTAGTGATTAGCCCAAGTAAACAGTCTCCCAACTCTTATTTTCCTCTCACAAAATTAAGGTTAAACTTACAAATTGCAAGAATATCAAACATAGTCGGCCACAAATATCAAGATCCGCGATTCAAATAATAATTAAAAATAAAGAAATTGGACTAGATTGGAGTAAAACATTCCTATTTTGCCAGCCCCGAAATTATCAATATGTCAACTAATATGACCAACACTTATTTCATACCTTGAAGGATGAGTCAAGCAATCATACCTTTACCCATTCCATAGTAAGGACCCTACGTGTTGTGTACTCCATGAACATTTGAGGAACCAATACATCTTGCAAGCTTCCGTACAACTGTCTGTTCAATCAAATGTGAAGTACCACTAGTTAGCAATATGTATGAAAGTTTCAAATTAAATTATCAAATTCAGATGCATGTATTGATTGTAAATATGTTAATTAGGTGTCTATTTTTTATTTTATTTTAATCTCATTATGATTCTTACCTTCGATGTGTTGGGCCTTTCTTATATAAGAATAAATTATTGTAATAGTTATACAAAGACATTTTCATTCCATAAAATTAAGAGCTTGTAATCTTGCATCGTAGGCTCTTCATGACAACATTGGCATAAGGCCTCATCTTATCTTGAGCTTCTCTTGCACCCAAGACATAAAAATAGGCAGATTGCACTCCAAGACATTGTAATAGGCAAGTGGCCATGAAAAAACATTAATAAAGAAGGATGCCATCGTGCTAAGTTTCTAAATTTCTCCATGTCACTGAATTTTGGGATCTAGTAAGACTTATCTCTTCTACTTCATGGTGCTCTTTATCAAAGGTTTCTTTTTCTTTTTCATTTTTTCTTTTCTAGTTAGGAGTTACAACTTGCAAATTGTTACCATCACCAGCCCTTGCACCAACTTGAAATTAAAATATAATTCATTGTGATCTTCAAGAAGTGTATATAGAGTAATCACTGAGGTTTACTGCTCGGGGAAGATGGAAAATGTACGGCTTCATAAATCTTTGTATGGAATAAATCAACACCCACCTGTATGGTTTGGAAAATTCAATCAGGTGATTGAAAGAAGGAAAACCTCCTGAGATCGATCTTTCTTTTAATAAACAATCTAACAGCAGTGTCATTCTATTAGTTTTATATGTTGATGACATTGTTCTTACCGATGACATATTAGTTGCATATGAGTATGTGCATGGTATCATCTAATCTTTTGTTTTTTATAAACGGTCTGAGAATGCCATCCTATTAGCTACATGTGTTAATGGTATTCTTACCACTAATCATGACCCATAGATTTGGCGAGCTGGTTTAGTCTAGGGCATTAAGATAGGGGTTTAGATAGTATGGGTTAAGAAAACCGTGCTTGGAGCGCAAGTTTTGGAAGCTTGGTTTAAAAAGTTTGTGATTGGAGTGCAAGTTTAGGAAGTCTACGAATGGAATGCAAAGTTAGAAATCTTGGGTTTGTCAAAGATTTCGTTATATTTTATCAATGTTTGTGTAACAACCCAAATTTTCTGGTAATTTAAAATTAGTTATTTTATGGATATTATTTATATCGGTTGTTTGAATTGTTGGGATTAAGATAATTCAATTTCAAATTGAAGGATACATTGAAAGATTTGATTTATCAGAGAAGAGTTGGTTAATTATCAAAAGAAATTGGGAGTTTGAGGAAATACTAGAAGGAAAAGGAAATATATATGTGAGTGTATATATATTATTATTGGGGATTAAAATTTTAATAAGGAATTGAAGGGATAATATACATACATATATATATACATACATATATATATATACATACCATTAACACATGTAGATAATATACATACATATATATATATGCCTTCGTAAAAGTGAAAGTAAAAAAAGAAAGAAAATAAGAAAATAAAAATCGTCAAAGGCTTTCAACATCCTTGGACTATGACATTATTTATTTCAAAGGGAGACAAGCCTCTTTATTAATGATAAAATAATAAATGAAACTTGAGCTTATGAGCATTATACTAAGAGCAAGAGAACAAGGGGAGAATATAGTCGAAAACTAAAACATAAGCTAACTTAGACAACCTAAAAACGAATTCCAGCAGAAAATAAACAAGTTAAACATACCATTCAAAGTTAAAACAAATGTAGAAAGCTAATTACAAAGCAAAACTTAAAAACTCTCACAAAAGGAACCCAATTGAATCTAAAATCTTGTGTGGCCAAATCTTCAACAGGAGAAAGAGAGATGCAAAGAAGATGCAACTGGCTGCCTCAAGACTGTCTTGCCAAAATAATCCAAAACCTAGAGGAAGCTCGAAGAAGTCTTCAAAACCATCAGCAACTATTTCTAAATAAAACCCCAGATGTTACTCCCTTTCGGCAAACTCAAGAAGCTAAGACCAAACACAAAACTAATATCAAGTAATTTACCACAATCAGTGAGGCTTTACTTGTAGAGTTATGGTTCAAAAGAAATCAGCGTCTTTTTCCACGACAAGGCCTCAAGCTGGAATAATCGTTTTGAGTTTGCTCAATTTAAATGCTTCGTCATGGTGCTCTGTATCCAAGGGTTTCCAGGATTATTCCTCACAAGAGATTCAATTAAATTGGCAGACTTTCATGTGTCTTAAAGAGTGTATTATCTAAGAAGTTTTTCTACTTTCTACTCTTATTAGTGCTAATTTTGTGCTGTCTCAGCTTGTTTGGACTCGAGTTTCTTGATGTAACTGGTTAAGTAAGTTTGTAGTTTCTTGGACCTGATGAGCGCTAGGGGGGTGTCTCTTTGCATATCCCTCATGTACATAGAACTATGTCTCTTTCTTATTTTATATCTAATAAAAAGATCTGTATCCTTTCCAAAAAGTGAGGCTTTACTCGCTGCCCACATGAAAAGATCAAGGAAAGACGGAAATTGGTCTGATCATCTAAAGGGATTACATTTAAACAGCTGAAGAATCAAATTAAAATTAGTCCACAATCGGCAATTATTGACTTTAGATGATCTAATATTTCGCAAGACTGGGGACAAGAGCAAGCAGCAGAGGGTAAATTTTCAGATTTCAGGTCTGCCTTGCATTCAAACAAGGCATTAAGATCTGTTTGTAAAGGCTCTAAACGTCAGCCTCTCAAGCTCGGTTGCTTAGCCAAAAGCTCCACTTTCTCACTACTAATGTTGAAAGGAGAGTTGATGGAAAACTCACTCTTCTTTCTAGAGGGAATGAGAGGGGTTTTGCTCGGAGAGCCCCTAAAAAATTTTACCTTCGAGTTGGGCAAAGAGAACTCTAAGAACTTAAACTGCAAAGGGTGAGAAAAATGACAATCTGACTTGATAGAACATGCAGGAGCTTGAATTTGGGTGCAACTAACTTCCAACAAATATGAATTAGCCTCTAAAAACAGCTTGAATCTGCTGGGTTTGACTAAGGATTGAGAGTGGGGGAACGCTTTTTGCCTCTAGCAATTCAAGCACTTGATCTTCAACTATCTGCACTTTTAAGGACTGTTTAGTCGAAATCTTCTTTGATTTTTTTCTTTCTTTTTTTGCTCTCCAGCCTACTTTGCTGAGGAATAAAGAGAAGAAGAGGAGAAAGAACCGGAAGAATAAGTTGAAGGGAGCTTGGCCCTTTCTTTAAAAAGGTATCAGCCGAATTAATTTAAGAGAAGTTTAACTACTTGTTTAAATGTTGTGTGATGATTCTTATTGGGCAAAGTAAAGGTCTCAGCCGCATTTTCTATCTCCTATGTGAAAGAAACTCTTGGCCTTTTTCAATCAAGTTTGCCTCCAAATTTGAATTTCCTATCCAAATTTAATGCGGCGGGTGGAAGATTACACCAAGATGAGCAAGGATCCCCAACCGGAATTACTATTGAAGTCAACACAAGGATTTCTTGAGAAGCCTAGCTTTGAAAGAGACAAATTGAGAAAGTCCCGTTCCTGATTAAAGATATTCAAATCTAGATCTTCATCTTAAGACAAATCCTTGCCAAGTCTATCAGATTTGAGAAATCCTTGATAAAGAGGGCATCTTGAACGGCTAAGGGATCTTTAATAATTTCAATATCTCATAAATTAAGATAAAAGTTTCCACGAAATTCATCCTTTAATTCGATTGTTGCCGGTAAAAAACCATAGAGATTTTCCTTCACCTTAATTTTAGCTTTCGACACATTATTCATATTCAATGTATTTAAGGGATATGCTCTTGAGGCCTCAAAATAATTCCCAATTGCAAAAAAGACATCCTTCTTGCAATAATCTAATGGTAAGTTGTTGATGGATGGTAACTCTCGAAGCCTCAAATAACTTCCAACTTGCCATGTTTGAACTTGTTCCATTTTTCAACTAAAAGATGGAAGAGTCCTATTAAACCACCAATTCACCCAAAAATAAGATTTTGGGTGAATTGGTGGTTTAATATGGTATCAAAGCAGGTAGTATAGACTTTCAAGCTCGCACAATGGCTCGGGTTCCCTTTATTATGATTAATGGCCGCAAAATCAAGGGACTTAACTCTCCACATAAGACGATCTTTGGAGCTCTGATGGGAGTTGAGTTAGAGGGCGATGGCTCGAGAACCATTTCTTATAGTGCAAGTTTGATAGGAACCATTCCAACATCAGGACAAAGAACGACCACCCCTTTTGTCTTCCTCTGAAAAAACCCTAATGGTTGAAAGTCCACCTGAAGCTAGGCAGAAGTCACAACATAAAACCTAACAATTATTGGATTTGAACTTTTGCTTCGTTCTCCCATGATCTAGCTCCCCAAATTTCAGAAAGAAACGATTCTCCAAGGATCTGACTAACTTTGCTATCGCTGTAGGGAACCAATTCAGGTGGGCATTTGGGACAACTAGAGATCGTTGAGCTTCCATATCCTCCATATGAAAAAGGTCATTTTCCAGCCAAACACAAAAGTGCGAGTGAAGTATTTTGCAACTTTTTACTTCCATTGTACTAGATCTAAGCCGAAAAAAAACCCTGGAGAAGACTGAGAGTGATGTTGAGGATTGAAGAAAATGTCGGAGAAATCACCAAAAAGGTGTAGATGATCAATGGAGAAGACAACGGAGGAAGGAGGAGAGAGCATACTGTTAGGATCCCACCTAACAAGAATTATCTCAAGACAAAGGTTGAGAACTCAAGAACAGTTAAAGACAATCAAATAGGAAAATGTATGAAATATATCCTAAATTATCATAAGAACAATAACAAAGTAACCCTAGCCTTTCGAGAGGGCTAGACTCTCCCAAGGTGGTTACAAGGAAATCCCTTTACAAAATTCTTCACCCCTCTCCCCTAATCCCTCTCCTACTATTTATAATGAAAAGACCTAACTAACTTAATAACTATTTAATAATGTGCCCCCATTAATAACCGTCTTCATTTCCTACTAATATTCTACTGTTTCCCTATCTAGGGTCCTTGCACATACATCTTTTGCTAGATTTTTTCATTATTAAATTTCACAAATCTCTTTTTTGCTCTCATTTAAATCTCATGCAAAGCTATTTTCAACTGCAAACAACTTCGATCAACACCCCCCCCCCTCCTCAGTTATTTGAGGATCGTAGGCATTTTATTTGAGAAACACAAAGGTTTCCTATGGATTCGACTTATATTCCCACATACCCTTTTGATCGCGATCATCAGGATCAACCATCGAAGAATATAGGGAGGAAAAGAAGATTTACCGAAAAATAAGGTCGTGATTGCACAATTTCCAGAAGCAAAGATTTTGGGAGCGCCAAGGGCAATGCCTAGGTGCTAGGTCAATTTGGGAAAAATATGCACACTTTTGGAAGTTATAAGGTTTATGGCTGGCCTCCACATGAAATTTTGGAGTTTCGAGGCCTGGAGAGAGTATTTTGAGCAGAGTATAGAATTATTTGATGTCAAAGTCGATTGGAGAAGATTGGAGGGTGAATCTATCACATAGACGAGGTCAAAACTTCAGGTAACACTTTTCCTTCTCTTTTGTATATTTGATCTTTCTTTGTTTTGCATTCTAATTGTGGTTCTAACCATGTTAGGCTAACTTCTCCTAGTTCTAGGTTTAGATGGATTTTATGGAATATTTCTAAACACTTTTGTTGATCTTGAATCTAATTTACATTATTACTATCTAGCATGACAGTTCTTAATGATTTTGAATGTTTGATCAATATTTATTTCATGATTTAAATCTAACTTTAACGAGTAAGTTTTAGATTAGATCATGTTAGACTATTATCTGAACACACAAGGGTAGTTGGATATTAGTAGAGATTGTTAAAGAATGGTTTTAATGTTTTGCTTCATTGCCTTGTTTCAAGTGATTAGTAAGTAGTAATTAAGTGAAAGAAAATATTGTTTTGAAAGACTCAATCTAGATAAAAGACTTCTCGATCTAGATATTGTGTTAATTGATTCAAGAGTAAAGCAATTGAGTTCAGTAATTCCACAAGTGAAGTTTATTCCCTAGAACATTTTCTTGCTAATAACACAACATCGCTTCTATCGCTTTCTAATATCACTTTTATTGCTTCCTTAGCTTAGGTTATTTAATCTATCTCATGAGTTGATCTTAAATAAAGTTGGAATGATCTATAAAATAGCTAAAAATTTATCAATCTAATTCCCCAAGACGATACTTGACCAAAGCCATTTTAAGCTTTTAACCATATTATATTACTTGATGCATGCACTTGCTTCACATGACTTCTATCTTTTTTTTCTTTTTTTTCTTTTTCTTTTTTTTTTTTTTTTTTTTTTTGTGTGTGTTTTTTCACTTTTGTCTCAATGAAATTAGTCGTTTTCATTTAATAAAAATAATAATAATAAAGGCTTGAAATAGGCTTTTGCTTTAAAAGAAAAGAGGTGTGTGTTTTTATACTTACGCCTTTGAGGCATAATTATGAGTAAGATATGGAAGGGTAACAAAGATGAGGGTCTTCATCTTTTAAATGGGAAATTCTTCTTAATCCCATGAAAGAAGATGGATTTGGGTTTTATGCTTTGAAAGACAGGAACAGAACCCTTCTTGCAAAATGGATTTGGCAATAATAGTCTAAACATGGCTCAATGGCTCAACGGAGGAAGGTTATTAATGCTAAATATCAAACCACCCTTCTCAAAAACAAACCGGGTAGCTTCTTCCTTAGAACAGCCAGGGCCCATGGAAAAATTTCTCTATGCTAAATATCGAAGGTTTTTCTTTTCTTCTATTTTTTCTGTGGTGTTACTGCCAACTCTTGTAATATTTTATACTTCTACAACTTTTAAAATAAATATAACTCTACAAGATATTTTTCATGTTTTCTAAATTTATGTATGGTATGCCGTTCTAATTATAAAAATTAATTTAAAAAAAAAAAAGTTGCTATATTTTCCCATGTCTTTTTTTTCAACTTTCTTCCTATGTTTTTCCTTTGTTTTTTAATTTGTTTTGTGTATTCTTCCTTTATTTCCCTAATTTTAGGTATTGTTTTTAGCTCAAAAGATAAAGGTAATAGTTGATGTAGTTTAATCTTTCTAAATGCTACAATACTAGGCTGGTAAGCTTGTACGATTTTATGCTTTTTACTCTATTTGAAATTAGCCTCATGCCTCACACCACCTCAAAGCTTACCATTATTAGTGATATATAATTAAATCTGCCTTCAACCATTAATTTAAGTTTTTTGGTGAATAGGTGGTTTAATATGGTATCAGAGCAGATGCTTCAGGGAGGTTTTGTGTTCAAGCCATACATTGTCGTTTCTTCCCCAATTGAAATTGATTTCCACTTGTTGGGCCTTTATCAAATATTTCAAGCCCACAAGTGATGTGGAGAGTTAGTGGTATATAATTAAATTTGCCTTCAACCACTGGCTTAAGTTTTTGGGAGAATTGAATACTTACACCTCAGTTCTTGATAAGAAAAGTCTCAAGGTTGCCTTAAAACTTTTTGAAACATTGGAACTCCTTATAAGGTAAAAAAAAAAAAAAAAAAATCTAGTGATAATGAACTTGCTCATACCTGAACTTACGACCATTATTTGCTTCTCTCCTGTAATCCATCTCCTGCATTCAATGTGATTTACGATTTACCTGTATTCAATCTTAACTTGAGAACAGTCATCCAACAAACTTCAAACTGAAAATCTAAAAACTACGTTTATGATGATTGGATGACGTATAATAATTTGTAAAGGAAAAATCTCCTTTTGTTATTTTGGCGAGTATTCACCAAAAATACAATCACAAGGATTCAAAGAATTATATCAGCCTCGGACATGGTTGACGGCAGAGATCTTTGAAATTAAGCTATAATTGCAAATTCTTGTTATCTGTGAAAGGATGACAAGTCTATGGAGTTCCCTAAAAGGATATCTTCCCTCACATCCGAGCAAGGAAGACTTCATTTAGAAAACTATTAATTTCATAAGAACTTCACAACTATTTGCAATTGCACTATACTAATTTGGTGGCCCCTCATCATCTTTAATGATAAAGTCAATTCCCTAATTTTTAAAGATAAAGTTAATCATCCACATTACCTACCTCTTATCTTCTGTGCACTATTTTAAACGACCTAGTTCTCTAGAAGAAGTACGGTTTAAATTAATTTTAAATTAGTTTGTGTTCAAATTATGAAACAGAATACATACCTTGAAAAGACTCGTAGCCCATTCATCAACAACTGCCTGCATATTAAAAGTAGTTATATAAATTATATGTGATGCGATTGTGGGTTGAACCCTTATAACAAAACTCACTTAGTCCTTAACTAAATTGAGGGAAGTGGTCATATTTGCATACACAGACTACACAGTTGAAGAACCAGAAGTGTTAGTTCACTTGATATGCTCTTTACACCGATGTTTAGGTTACCATACCTGGAGATCAGTATTTAACTTGGCCACCTTGCGAAATACAGCAGCTAGATACCGCAAGATCAAGATATCCAGCGCTATAGCAGCCTGAACTCCAGGCCTTTGGACTTTGACAGCAACAACTTGTCCGTTACGTCGAAGCCTTGCTTGATAAACCTATATTTTAGAGACTCAATACACTTGTCTAGCCTCGGGGAAAGTAATAGTTCAATATTATCATAAATTAATGAGAATTACTTTCCTAATTAATGAGAATTACTTTCATGATCTAGGAAAGTAATAATTTCTTATAATTTGCTTTGTCTCGATCGAAGTACTTTCCTAGATCATGAATGTATTACACCTAAAAACAACACAACCACAATGGAAGAAAAAAACCTGCCCAAGAGATGCTGCAGCAGTCGGCTCAGGTGATATCTCAGAGAAAAGCTCATCCAAAGGTATATTTAGCTCTTGTTCTATCGTATCAAAAGCAAGTTGAGATGAGAATGGAGCTATTTGGTCTTGTAAAAGTGAGAGTTCATCCAAATAAGAAGGTGGTATCAAATCCTGCAAAGTACATTAAATAAAATCTCACAAAAACATATAAAATATCTGAATAACGAAAGCTATTTGAAAATAAGTTCTATAAGATTATGTTTCTCACTCAGTTCACTCCATTGAGGTGCTAAAGACAGATGAATTTTTTCTGCTCTTGTTTCAATAATCAGCTTATTTATAAAGAGAAAACACAAGAAGAAGGTTCAAGTGGGAAAAATAATTCTTTCAATCTTTGTGGAGAAAATGTTCAAAATAGAACTTGAAAATTTGATCTACTGATCAGGATCCTGAAAGCATTTGAATAGAAAAATTCTAAACTCATTCGTAGAAGTTTTAACATCACAAATACCCCAAAGTATAGTGGAACAAACATCTCCAAGATGAACCCAAAGAATATCATATTTCGTACGAGCTTAGAACACTCTCTTGCAATGTCGTGAAGGTATAAAATCATACCAAGAATGAAAGAATAAAATATTCTTTTAGAAAAAGAAAATAGATCACAAGTGTTAAGTTTTCCAAAAATTAAAAACAAATATTACAAGAAAGAGCTTCCAAAACTTAAAAGTAGAAAATACAAGAAAATGCTCTTTCATAGAGAATCCAAAATCACAGATCCTCAAGCAAATAACTCATGCTTGCATCTGAACTTTGAACGAGCAGAAAAGCATCCAATTTTCCAAAATCAAAGTTAATGAGAATTACATAACCCCATTGTATTTCATGATGAAAGAAAAAATAGGAATGGGGACGATGATAAGACCCCCCCCCCCCCCCCCCACTTTGAAAAGAACAAGATAGTTTAAGGGTTGGATAGGCTCACGAGGAAGATGCCTTTGGCAGTTGGGTCTTTTTGTTGTATTTTGCGTTGAAAGGCAGAGGAAGATTTCCATATTCTCTGGCGTCGTGATTGTTTAAGTTGTTTTTAGAATCTTTTTCCAGACATTTAGGATCTTGTATGTTCTTTAAACAAAAGTGATATGATCAAGGAGTTCCTCCTCAATCTGCCTTTGAAAGGTCTTTTTTATGGTGCATTGGTGTGTAATCTAATCTTATCAGTTTTATGGTGCAAGTGAAATAGTAAAGTGTTTAAGGGAGTGAATATGGATCTTTTAGATGTTTTGCCTCGAATAGGGTATTACGGTCAAATCCTTAATCTATTAAGATTAGGATTAGTTTCTTTGGTTTGTTAGAATTAAAATTAGTTTCTTTTATTAATTAGAATTAGGATTAGTTTACTTTATTAATTAGGATTATGGTTCGTTTCTTTTTCAATTATAAATAGAATACTTGTATTCAAAACTTTTAAACATTAATAAACTTCTCTTGTTTGGTATACGTCAAATTGGTGTCAGAGGTGCCGTCTAGACCAACGTTGATTGCCACCAATGGAAGACTAGGAAACTCTTCTTGACGCCAATCACAAGAGGGAGCTTTGTAAGTTCTGCCCGTCGCCAAACAAGACGCATCTAATAAGGGGAACTCTTAAATTCCAAAAAATAAAATAATCAAGATTTTGCAAGAATGGACTATTACTGCTCAAAGAAGACGACAAAGAAAAAATATAACAGTTGGTATAGGCAAGAAAGTAAAATTTACTCCAAAAAGTAGTGTTGGAATTCTAATTCAAGTGATTCATAAGAAGAAATCCAACATAATAATGTTGCCCATGCTCGATTTTCTCAAAGAATTGCATTATTCGCATTTTGAATTTGATTATAGTGATTCTATCGAATCCAACAAAGATTCTAATGCAATTTGGAATGAAATAACAAGGATGGACAAATTAAATACAATGGTGTTAAAAAATATGAAGACAGATGGAACGTATCTTGATGAACCTTCCTTAACAAGGAGAGAAGATGAACGAAGAAGACTAATAGACCTCCAATATTATTTACATATAGTAGGAGAAAGAAGGAGAAGTCAACAGTTTCATATAGTTAATTCTAGTTAATGTATCTTTACAGTTTCTGTAATTTAATGTTATCTTTACGGTTGTTGAATCTTGTAGGTATTTAGGAAGGACAGAGTAGTTTTTAGGGGTTGGAAGGAGTTTGTGAGAGGGAGTAATCGGTTATTTTGGGGTGTAGGTTGTGTATCCTTGAGAGGAGGAGTACATAGTTGATTGTTCTAGCTTTCTCTTACTGTATTTTAGATGTTAAGAATGTTTTTCTGAATGGATATCTAGTAGAGGAGGTTTACATGAGCCCCCGCTGGGCTTTGAAGCCCAGTTTGGTTAGCAGGTTTGTAAACTCCAGAAATCCTTATATGGTCTGAAACAGTCACCCAGAGCATGGTTTGAAAAATTCACTACCTTTGTCAAGTCCCAAAAGTATAGTCGAGGACACTCTGATCATACTTTATTTACAAAAGTTTCCAAAACAGGGAAGATCGCAGTTCTGATAGTTTATGTGGATGACATCGTTTTGTCTGGAGATGATCAGGCAGAAATCAATCAACTTAAGTAGAGAATGGGTAATGAATTTGAAATCAAGGATTTTGAAAATCTAAAATATTTTCTTGGAATGGAGGTGGTCAGATCTAAAGAAAGCATCTCCTTGTCTCAAAGAAAATACACTCTTGATTTGCTAACCAAGACAAGTATGTTGAGATGTCGTCCGGCTGATACTCCTATTGAATTCAACTGTAAACTAGGAAACTCTGATGATCAAGTTTCAGTTGATAAAGAACAATACCAGCGCCTTACAGGTAAATTGATTTACTTATCCCATACTCGTCTTGATATTTCCTTTGTCGTAAGTGTTGTCAGCCAGTTTATGCAGGCTCCCCATGAGGAACACATGGAAGCTGTCAAAAGAATTCTGAGAGACTTAAAAACGACATCTAATAAAGGGTTGATGTTTAGAAAGACAAAGAGAAAGACCATTGAGGCATATACTGACTCGGACTGGGCAGGATCTGTTGTTGATAGAAAGTCTACCTCCGTTTATTGTACCTTTGTCTGGGACAATCTTGTAACTTGGAGGAGTAAGAAGCAAAGTGTTGTGGCCAGGAGCAGTGCTGAGGCTGAATATAGAGCTATGAGTTTCGGAATATGCGAGGAAATTTGGTTCGAGAAAGTCCTGTCTGATCTTCATCAGGAATGTGAGACTCCTTTGAAGCTCTTTTGTGATAATAAAGCCACTATTAGTATTGCTAACAACCCAGTTCAGCATGCTAGAACTAAACATGTTGAGATTGATCGACATTTCATCAAAGAAATACTTGACAGTGGGAGCATATGCATCCCGTACATCCCTCAAGCCGACAGGTTACTGATGTCCTCACCAAGGGGCTTCTTAGACCATTTGACTTTTGTGTTAGCAAGTTGGATCTCATTGATATTTACGTCCCAACTTGAGGGGGAGTGTTAAAATTAGTAGGCTTAGCCCATTGGAAGATTTTCCCTAAAATTCTTTCCTTTTTTACCTCTTTGTACTTTTCTATTTATTCTCTCTTGTACCTATTGTATTGTTATCAGAAAATAATAAAAAGAAAACTATCGTGGTTTTTCTCCCTCTACTCGGGTTTCCACGTAAATTTGTCTATTCTTTGTCTCTACTTTTAATAGGTTGAATTGATGGTGGAAGATTGGAAGATCAGTGATAGTTTCTTACCAATAGAATTGGGAGGTGTAGATGTGATTTTGGGAATGCAATGACTCCAATTACTAGGAGTGACTGAGATAGATCGAAAGAACTTGATCATGATATTCCAACATGAAGGCAGAACGGTGGTGATCAAAGGGGATCCTAGCTTGATGAAGGCCAATGCAAGCGTAAAATGTATGATGAGAACTTGGTACCCAAATGATCAAGGTATTTTGATTGCATGTAGAGCACTGGAAGGAAGTCTAACAATTGTAGTTTTGTACGATGAAAGGGAGGTACACTACAACAAAGGAGTGGGAGGTACTAATCAGCTGTAAGGGTCTCTTGCCTCACGGAGCCACGTGGGAGAACTTGAATGATTTTCACAAGCAATTTCCGGCGTTTCACCTTGAGGACAAGGTGGTTTGGAGGCGGGAAGTAATGATAGACCTCCGATATTATTTACATATAGTAGGAGCAAGAAGAAGGAGAAGTCAACAGTTTTGTATAGTTAATTCCAGTTAATGTATCTTTACAGTTTCTGTAATTTAGTGTTATCTTTACAGTTGTTGAGTCTTTCAGTTATTTAGGAAGGACAGGGTACTTTTTATTTAGGGGTTGAGAGGAGGTTGTGAGAGGGAGTGATCAGTTATTTTGGTGTGTAGGCTG
This sequence comes from Cucumis melo, assembly GCF_025177605.1. Taxonomy (NCBI): domain Eukaryota; kingdom Viridiplantae; phylum Streptophyta; class Magnoliopsida; order Cucurbitales; family Cucurbitaceae; genus Cucumis; species Cucumis melo. The sequence continues at coordinate 13,540,077 of NC_066857.1, read as the reverse complement.
TGTATCCTTGAGAGGAGTACAGAGTGGATTAATCTAGCTTTCTTACTATATTTTGTGTGTGTGGTTTCCAGATTGATAAACTATCAATCTTACTTTCGATCTGTATCTTCTTTTACCAAATTGAATAAAGAACAACTATACTAGTGTTCTATCAAAGACCTACCCAAATAGCAGCGGGAAGAAGTTTTAGAGAAAAAATCAGAGGCAATTGGAACTCACAGGAGAGGGATCACCTAGTTTTTAGAACTCCAAGATTACAAAAACCCATCCATGAGGTTTGAAGACTGAATTTTTTCCATCCAAAAGAGAAGGCGATAGGCCAATCCGAGTAGGAAGATGATATTTTCAGAAATATTATGACCAAGTCAAAGAAGAAAGACAAGAAGATCAAATCCACATACCTTCATTCAGTGGCTATTTGAACTTAGAAACTTTCCTCGACTGGATAAAGAATTGAGAGCTTTTTCATTTATATGAACACACCAAAAGACAAAAAAGTAAAATTAATTATCTTCACGTTGAAATCAAAGGTTTTGGTTTGGTAGAATCAAAATCAATTGAATAGAAAGTTGATGGACAAAAGTCCAATAAGAAATTGGCAACAAATATTGAAGATGATGAAAATCAGATTCTTACCACCAGATTATGAACAAATTCTTTATCAACAAAATCAGATAAATATGTGTAAGAATCAGATCGTGGCTGAGCTTACTAAGAGAATAGAAAAAAGGTCGCAAAAGCTGAGGGAAACCACATGAGAAAAACCTTTTAACAATTATCCACAAAGAAATACAGAAGCTAGAAAGCAATCTCAATTTGACAGCACTTCGGGGACAAAAATGAAGAAGATAAGTCAAGTAAAAGAAGTAAAATGTATGACGAAGAGCTCATTTTTGAAAAAAAAAAATTGAAGAAAAAGAAAAGGAAGCTATTTTCAAAATGGAGAAGGCGCAACAACCTAATTTGAAGGAAAAACAAGGAAACCCACACAAAATTACATTTGGGCACTTAATCAAAATTGCCGACAAGGCAAAGGTGACCGAAAATAAACACCTGACGAGAAAGGAAGTAGAAGATTGCGTGGCTGAAGAAGAAAATAGAGCAGAAATTAGCCTTGACCACAATTACCAAAAAAGACAACAAGAGAATCAACACCTATGTATGCAAAAAACGTGCAAGATTTACCAACAATCGTTCAAGAACAACTAAGATCAAGGTTATATCAAAATCTTTTTCCTCCATTCCTTGAGTCTCTGCATATATATTAACAACAAAGGACTTTTTTAACAACATGTTCATTCCGTTTCAAAAGACAAATCTTGGCTCGACTGTGCAATTTGGATGTTGTTGATATTAGTTTTCTAGAGTAGTTTCCGTTCAAGTGGCTTACCTTTTTACCTTCATTTTCGTTTTAAATCCCAAGAATGAGTTTTTTTAGGAAGGATAGAATGAGGTTAGTAGAGGAATATTGTATTATGGTCAAATCCTTGATTTATTAGGATTAGGATTAGTTTCTTTGATTTATTATGGATTAAATTAGTTTCTTTTAAGGATTAGAATTAGTTTCTTTCATTAATCAGGATTAGGATTAGTTTTTCTTTCAATTATAAATAGAGTACTTGTATTCAGAACTTTCAAACATTAATAAAATTCTCTTATTTGGTATACATCAGAACTACAAGAAGTGGAGGGCTTTGAAAACCTCAAATATGACATGCAATTTCATAGCGGCTTTGAATAAATAAATTCAAAAACTTACAGCTCGAGATGAGACAGCCTGAGCAATTTTGATGTATGCCTACAAATAAAGCCATGATACAAGTTGAGAAGAGTTAAAATGAAAGTATTCCAATAAGGGAAATACGAAATTAATTGAAGCTTAAGAAACAAAGTTATTGGTATATGGATAACGTGAAGAACATAAATTAATCAGACATTTGTACAGTAACTAAAAGTCAGAATTTGATTAAACAATTTTCCATGAAGTAATAACAAAAATAATGATAATAAAAATAAAAATAAAAATAAAGTTCAAAAGCCTTTCATCTGTACATAAACTAAGAAACTTCAAAAAGCGAAACAAAAAACAACAGGAAGGGGTTCCCTTGACTTTTCAAAAAGCAATGTATAGATTAAATCTAATTAGCTCACTACACCAGACAGTATTTTCCAGAACACACCACAAGAGAGACAAGAGAAAGAGGCCAAGCAGCAGGCAAAAGAAAGAAAGTCATGCAAGATGTTGATGATGATATCTTATTGAATGACTAATCGGATGATGCAACACATTGCCTAATACAGCATATATACACAAGAAATAGAAGCATACAACGAAAGTAAAACTTAGAGTTCAATATACAGGGGAATCTATAAATGGTAATATCCTCCCTCAAACTCAAGGTGGGAAGGTGGAAACCAACTTGAGTTTGTGAAGCATCTTAGTGAAGTGACCAAGTGACAATATCTTGTGAAGGTGTTAGTTGGTTGCACTATAGTGGAGATGGAACGTAAGTGGACAGTGTTGCCGAAAAGATGATGAACAAAATGTCAATCATATTCAATGGGCTAGGTACATTCACAGAAAACATCATAGTGAGCAATTTGAAGGACTGTGATTATCACAATGAAGTACAATAGCATACTATTACGAAACACCCATATCAATACGAAGCTAGTGAAACCCTAGTAGTTCAAAAGTAGCATCAGAAATGCACGATATGATATTCAGATTTATTGTCGAAGCAAAACAATGGTTTGTTCCTTACTTCTCTAACAGTTGAGAGAATCACCTAAGTGAAGCAGTAACCTCTGGTGGAACATCGATCAATGGGATCACTAACCTAATCAACATTAGAGTAGCCAAATAAAAAAAAGGACGACTGGGAAGAAAACTAAAGTCCACGACCAAGAGTGTCCCTCGGCATAACAAAAAATTGAAGTATAGTAGTAAAATGTATAGACCGAGGAGAATCTATGAATTGACTAACACAAGATAAACAGCACATGCAATATATGGGTGCGTCATAATGAAGTAAATAAGCCTATCAACCAGTTACCGATACTGTTAGATATTATTATAAAATTTGCCCACACCCACTAACTTAAGTTTTTGGGTTGAATTGGTGATTTAAGATGGTATCAGAGAAGGTTGCTGCAGGATGTCCTAGGTTCAAGCTCCTACATTATTGTTTCCCCCGATTTAATATTGATTTCTACTTGTTGGGTCTTTCTTCATAACTCAAGCGCACAAGTGAGAGAGGGTGTTAAATATTATATTAAATTTACCCTCACCCACCAACTTAAGTTTTTAAGTTGAATTGGTGTTTAAGAGATACAACCAAGTAGGTTCTTCGAGAAAAATACCATCGAAAGGAATCTGAGCAAACATTTGAATTTAATGATATTGATGTTGTGGCAGAGTAAGTAATATCAAGTCAAACCAAAGGATCATAAGAACATTTTGATTGGAAAAAATAGTGCCCATCTGAGCAAGATGAGACCTCAAGGTCAAGGAAATAACTGAGAGGTCCCAAATTTTTCATCTCAAAGTGTTTTCCAAGATAGCATTGTAAGTCAAATATAATCCGTTCATCACTTGTAGTAATCATATCACCAATATAAAGAAGGAGAATAACAATACTCTAAGGAGTCTAACATGTAAAAAGTGTTGAATTGTTGGGACTAGACGTAAACCCCAGTTAGGCTATGGAGCAACTGAATGTGGCAAACTAGACTTGTGTAGTTTGTTTTAGACCATATAAGGCTCATCGAAGAAGACATTTCCAAGGTGGAGGAGAAGTACTTGGTGGAGGTTGCATATACACCTCCTCAAATAAAGTACCATTAATAAACACATTTTTAGCATCCATGGGAAGAAGAGGGCACTATTTGGCAGCAGCTATAGCTAAGAGACTACAAATAGTTGTCATGTGAGCTATTGGCACAAATCTTTTCATAATCAATATCATATTCTTGATAATAATCTTTTTCCAACAATACAAGCTTTATACCATTCAATCATTCCATCAAAGTGGGTTTTGATCTTGTAAATCCACTTACCAGTGAAGATAGGTTGTTTGTTAGGGGCAGATGAATGTAATCTTTAAGTATGAGTCTTTTCTAAAGCCTGTAATTCCTCATTCATTGTTTGTTGCCAAAGTGGTTTAGTACTGCACACATGATAGGATGAAGGATCAACTAGAGAAACAATAATATAAAAACAATGATAGTCCTGGAGATTCGACAACTATCCCCACCGTTCCTCCTGCTCTCCTAGATTCATCAGCTATCTCCACTATTGCACTTGAACGCAACCTGTCACTTCAGATGGAGAAGTAAATCACAAGAAGGATTGGTGAAAAATGGTTGGGTAGTAAAGAGAGAGGCATGGAAGGAGGAGAGGCCAAAAAACATACACCAATACCATATCCAAGAAGGCAACATAGGCAAGCACATGGTTCTAACACTCATCAAATTGAAGGAGGAAAAAACAAGTACAACCAAAGACTTTTAGGTGGGTATAAGGGGAAGTACCAAAAAGGTGTTGAAAGAGAGAGATGTTCTGATGAACAAAGGATTGGAAGACTATTGATGACATAGACAGAGGTGAGAGTAGCTTTTCCCTAAAATTTCTCAAGGCGAGAGCAGAGAGAGACCACGAATAAAATCTAAAATGTGGCGATGTTTACGTTTTGCTCACCCATTTTGTTAGGCTATGTAGGGGCATGATAGTTGAACAATGATGCCCTACCGGGTGAGAAATGATCTCTATCCTCCCTAGCATTCTCTATGCAAAGAATTTCAAAGGTTCGAGAAAATTGTGTTCTAACCATATTGGCAAAGACAACGTAAACTTTAGATAGGGCAAAATAGTTTTTAAGTAAATATATCCAACTAAAACAAGAATAGTCATTGATAAATAGGACAAAATATCTATAGCCATTAACAGTAGAAGTAGGAGCAAGATCCCAAATATCAAAGAGTATCGGGCTAAAAGGTAAGGTGTATAACACGTGAAGAATATGGATTTGGGAAAGCCAATTCCTGTTGTTTCACAAGTTTACACAATCAAAGGAAGTAAATTTTGAAACATCGTTGATTGTTTAAATTTTCAATAAATATTAACATGCAGAGTTTCTCAAATGAAACATGGACCAAAACAAAGATGCCAATGTATATAGCAAAATCAGTGATACATTTGGAGACAGATGGATTAAAAGGGAGGTAAAGAGATATAAGCTCAAACAATCTTTCCAATTTACAACTCTTACCAACTATCCTTTCTGTAAGCGAACCCTAAACCTGACAACTAACAGAGGCATAGTTTTTTTTTTTATGAAAACAACTTTCATTGAGAAAAAACGAAAGAATACACAAACGTACAAAAACAGCAAGCCCACAAAAAAGAGAGATCCAACCATAAGAAGGGTCTCCAACTATGTAACAACGTGCCTAAAGAATAATTACAAAAGTTCTTTGAAATTGAAGCCCAAAGATAAACATGAAAAAAAAAATGAGGGACCAAACATACAAAGGCTCCCTCTCTCCAAACCCCTAAACACTCTCCTATTTCGCTCACCCACACAAGACAGGTTAAGAAACAAGATGAGAGGTTGGAGTTATCGAATGATGCTCTTAGTTAGGGTTTTAGTTGAATCTCCAGATATGCATTCGTGAGGGATGAAGATGAAGTCGCCAGAAGAACAGAAGAAGTATTTGCTACAGTGGTCATGATGAACAAAATCCAAGTATGGATACTTCAAAAAATCTAATTTACAGTTGAAAATGAAAGAACACTCTGAATATTCAATATGACGAGTGTGGAAGTCTGCCCTGATACCATAACAACTGAAAAAACAAGGTTCTACTCATTAATTTGGAAATTTAAGAAGTTCATAGATAAACACAATAATCCGGCTCTTTATACAAGAAGAGAACAAAATGAAGAATACGAAATACGTGACTAACCAACCTTCTAACTTGTAACTGAGCAACTTCTTAACCGACTTCTAAGTTTTAACCAAGCTTAACAAGCTAAAGACCATTTACTTAATAATCTTATTGAATGCATAATCGGATAATTATACACATTCCATAATACAGAACATATACCACACATGAAATAGAAGCATAAAAGGAAGGTAAGCATACAAAGGAAAGTCAAAATTAGAAGAGAAAGGGATAGAGCATCTCATAATTCTCTATATTTTGGTCAAAATTAGGTGAAACTAAGTTGTACTATAAATAAGATATTGGATTATGCAGAATAAATGCGGAAAGTGCGGTGAACAAACCGGCCCGAGCTCCACCAATATATTCCTAAGTTCAGCAGCTCTGACCTACAACAAAACCATCGAAATTACAAACCACAAGTCACACAGATATGCAGATTGAAATAACAAATGACTCCCAGCAAAAAAAGAAGAAAGAAATATCGATCTCACCTCGAACATGAGGTCGGACCGTTCCCTCAAATCATCGATAACCCGTAGACCAAACCATCGGCCAAAAGTAGAACCGACCTGAAAAAGTCTCCGAAGAACAAGAAGCGGCTTCCTCCGATAAATGGCGGCAATCTTGGAGACGCTGTATTCGGCCAAGGACTCGGCCTCGTAGGCGGTTAGATCGAAGAGGTACCCGGACTGCTGAGTGAAGGAATCAAGGGCGGTGGTTCTATTGGTGGCAAATGGGCGAAAGTGGGAGATCGGACGGGGGGAGAGAGTGGTAGGAAGATGAAACAGAGGAAGGCGTTTGGATTCAAAAATGGGGGGAAGTGAGGATGATGATGAAGGTGGAGAAGGAAGAGGTAGCATTTTTGTTGGAATTATGGAAATGGGTGAGGGAATTCAAACCCAATGCTTTGGGGTTCTTTTCTTTTGTGCCTTTCCAGTATGTGAAGAAGAAGAAGAAGAAGAAGAAGAAGAAGAAGAAGAAGAAGAAGGTAGAGAAGAAATATGGAGCGAAGAAGAAAGTAGAGAAGAAATATGGAGCGAGATTAGCGAGCTTCCTAACGGCTATATGGTGGTCCACGTGTCCATTTTCTGCTTTCCCTTTTATCTTCATCCTTCACTAAAAAATAATAATTAAGGAGATGATAATAGACCCTTTGCCCCATCCCAGCAGTCTCACCCACAAGAGAGTCCATTAGACGTTCTTCTACAAGTTCAAATATAATAAAGATTACTGGAAATTATTAGAGAAGTGTGAAAATTTCTGAGAAATAAAAATGAAATTGTAAATCATGAAAATAGTACCAAAAAATAAATGGATTGAATTCCCTATACCTTTGTTAAGTATGAATTCATTAGAGAATCGATGATAGTACCCAAATCTATGATGAACTTGATCACTGGAAGGGCCTTCAAAAGTCCTTTTTGGTGCCTCATTCAATACATTATACAACTCATCTAATTTTTAGGTAATTTTTACACTTTTAAAGCTAAGTTATTGTACTTTAAATTGATAAATATATTATATATAATATATATATAATTATTGTAAATAAAATTGTCGAGAAGATATACAAATAAAATTTTATATTCTATTAATGTTAGATATCTATCATTTTCTATCCATGTCATCTACAAATATTGATAAAAGTTTATAAGTGACTATCATTGTATATTATTGATAAAATTTACAATTTTATTATATTTTATAAATATTTTCAATAATTTTATCATTTACAATAATTTTTCAATATAAAAATTCTAAACATGAAATAAGTTAATAAATTAATTAGTTTATTTACATTCAACCAAACACATTAGTGAGTATTCTAATTAGATTTATAGTTTATCAAACAAATTTGAAAAAATTATTTAAGATAATTTAATTTTGTATTTGCTATCAAGAAATTCAAATGTGTTTTCATTTGATGCTTTGTTTTTAGAATTCCATTTCTGGATATGTTTAACAAACGAGCTCCATCCTAAGAGTAGTTTACTTTCTTATAACCAACTTATTGCACTTTATCTAGTGGTTACTTTCTTATATGTTTTTTTCTCAAATCATGTCGCACTAAAAATTATTACTTGCTTTTGTTATGTAAAGGGAAAAACCCATTTAGTCAGTAATTTTGTGTTCTTCAATATCTAAATAAAAAAAGAACGAGGAGGTGTTGGAATTGAAATCCTTTGAAATGTAATCCAATATTTAAGTTTGGATTTAGTATTTTGAGTCTGAAATGTTGAAATGTAATCCAATATTTAAGTTTGGATTTAGTATTTTGAGTCTGAAATGTAACATTTCGACAATGTATAATTAAACATTACTATCCATCATTCTCACGTTTATCTCCTCTATCTTTATTTTGCCCTTAATTTAACATGCATTCTAAAACTCCTCTAATTTCAATCCCAATATCATTCCAGCTCGACAAAGCAGAGGAAAGATAGACAAATGGCTGAGATTGGATGAGATTGGATATCCAGCAAGAACATAGTGTTTTGGAATTTCAAATGAAAATGAAGATCTAAACATGAATGGATTTTTTTCCGTATTATATATTTACTTATATCTTAAATGAGTTAAAATTACCATAGTATTTTCATATATATAATTACAGTTATGTGAACAAATCATCCACATAAACGATATATCATATGGAGTTCAATAAAAAAAAATTCAAAATTAATTAGACAAATGTTAGAAATATGATTTCTTATATTTATTAATTTGAAGTTTGATTTCACTTGCACCTATTATTGTTATTATTTGGTTGTTGGACAAGGAAAAATGGTAAAAAATAGAACATTTAACAAAATATTTGCCCTTTATTACCTATGAAAAATCGAGTATAATTAAATTTGTATTTTAGTGATTTTGTTCTAATTTGTCGATTTTGATTCCTTTGTTAAATTTATATTTAGGACAAATGATAGTCTATCAAACTTTAAGAACCAAACACTCATGTTTAAAAACTAAGGACAAAAAAGAGTAATCTTGAAAAAAGAAAGAAAGAATTTAACCGCAAAGAACCAACCCATGCAAATTTCCCGTAAAAGAAGCGATTTACGATATGGAAAAAGCAGATGCAGTTTCAAATAAGTAAACATTCAAATTGAACAAAGGGGAAAGGGTAGAGAAGCTATATATGATTCCAAATATTTCATTACAACTGAAACAACCACCAGAGGTTTCTCTTTTTTGGAACAAAATTTGTTGAAAAATAGAAACAAACACCAACTTCTAACATCCTTTCCTGCTTAGCTAAGTGGTAGGAAACAGTACCTGCATATATAGATCCGGGAGAATTCAAACTACTCGATGATCTCAATTCAACAAACAGCAACGAGTTCGAACTATGCACCATCACGAGCATCTCTGTACACTCCATGTAGTTGAGCTCATATTCATTATGATGACTGCTTCAACAATATGAAGATTTCATGGCTTGAAATTGCCTAGTAGGTCCCAGCATGAGATGGTGGTAAAAGATAACATAGATAACAAGTATAACTTTAATCATTGGTTAAATTCTAAAATCCATTTCCCCTTTTGACAAAAATTCCATAAATCCCCAACCTCAGATATTATTATTGTAAATGACATTGTATGAGGTCCACTTCTTGTCTCATCTCATGTTACCCTCTCGCAATACATCGATCATATTGTATATCCGCTTGTCTGCCTTCAACTGAATCTGCAGTAAACAATATTCAATTGTTCATGTAACCAAGAAACCAGCTCTATGATAAGATCCTGAGCTTGAGAATGTGCAACCACACACTAAAGTTTTTATTGTATTAGAAAAAAGGAAATTGCACTAGTAGTTGGTATAGCCTTCTGTCAGAAGCCCTATCTCTCTAAGTCTCACCCAGGTTGGTCATCTCCAAAAGTTTTCACCAACTCAGTATTTATTAATATTTCTAACAGTAATATTAATACTCTAAACTTCTACCAGTCTTTGCTTAAGAGGACTTAAACAATGTATTCCGCCTATTCTAAAAGGCTCGTATGAAGGTGCAAACTACCGAACTTCTAACCAAAGGCAGACCTTGATCATATTTCTTCTCTTCCCAACCAACAAGACAAGAGTAAGTTCGATAATTATTCAGTTTTTTATTTTCAAAGATTTTCTTTGATTTCTTACAATTTCTTTTTTCCCATGGTTTTCATCTTTCCCAAGTAAATACTTCGATTCCTAGACAAATTCCAAAAACAAAATCCTTCTTGTTTTTTCATATGAATAACCACACTTTCGTTCAGAAAAAACAAAGGAATGGATGGACATACCAAAAAGGGAAGCCTACAAAAAAGAGAAGACCACGTGAAAGACCTCCAATCAAGCAAACCAAAAGCTAAAAGAATAATTACAAACAAACTTCGCACAAAGAAATATGCAATCTAGTAAGGGTCCTAACATTCTTATTAAGCTATTTCCGATGCACATAAGTGTAATGAAATGCCTCAGATATTACTAATCGCCTTTAGAACATATAAAGTTATCTTATTTATAGTAAAGGCAGCGAGGGAAACCGGTTGAACATCATTTAGCCAAAAGTAAGCCAATTACGGGCTCCCAAACTTCCTATGCCTATACCCCAAAATCCACAGGTTTCAGAACCACTACCCAACCAAACCTAATTATTTTTTTCAGTTTTCAAAACTTTGTTTAGATTTTGCGAACACTCCTAAACAGTAGACAACAAAATAAGGAAACCAATTGGTGGAAATAGTTTTTAATGTTAATAGGCTTAATTTTCAAAAACTAAATGTTCCAACAAAGTCTATGATTGTATACCTTTAAATCCTTGATTACTGTTAAAAGACTGGAGAGTTAACTTTGCAGTGATAAGTATTCATTTGAGTATGCGGGGACCATTCTTTATAAATTTAGACGATTAGGTTTTGAGTTTCATTTGTTGAAACCAGCATTCCGTTCCAGCTGAACAGGTTCTCTTACTCTGTAAGTTACCAATTTTCTCAAGTCTCTAGTGCCATGTGGGTAAGGCTACAGATTCTCGATTTTGTTACAGGAAAATGGTGAACACTCCAAGTCAATGTCGTTACATGTCAATTCAGGATAACTAAGCCATACTACTGCCATACCATATGCTATCACGGACTAGATTCATGAACCAGTCATTAAAGTAGAAGAAAAAAACCAAATATTATCAAGTCCTCGAAGAAGAGAAATAATGTTCCGGACATTTTGTTGGGAAATAGCTGAAGGTCTAAATAAAAACCAAATATTACATTATTACTAAATCCTAAATGTAGATAAAATTTCTCAAACCAACATTTTGTCACGAAACCAACAGAAGAGCAATTTATTGAATAAAAGAATGCAAAAACCATAAAATTCCACATCTCTCCTGGACATGGACACGTCCTCTTTGTGTCAAGCGCCATATAAATTTCCACGTATAACCGAGCTCAGTGCACTTCCTACCTCATTTTAACTACCCAGCCCGAACATTTACTACATGCATTATGACACTACTTTCACATAGAACCATCGCCAAATATCAGACAAAGAAACTGGAAAGAATAAATAAAATAAGCAAGAAAGGGATAAGATGAAAGTGTTACTTTTTTGGCAAGGAAAAGAACGGCATCAACTGTGCCCTCCGCATAAATTGACCTACCACAAACATTATGCTGAAACTCAAAAGAAACTCTGCAAGGAAAACAAAACCTTCATTAAGTTTTTAAATATGTGGCAAAGTAATTAATAAAACATACAGATCCTTTGTTCATTAGGGAAGAGAGAGGGAGATGATATTACGTCTTGTCTGGTGATGTCAAATGATACATATGGAATGCGTGACCAGATAAATGCTCCTCTGGGACTCCCACCATTTCAATCTGTTGCTTGGGATCCCGGATCAATTTTATCTAAAAAAACAAAATTGTTAGGAACTCCTGAAGAGCCAGTAGTAAGCAAATTAATCCAAATTCAATTGACATCTATCATCTGGGATATAATTACATATTTAAAGGTGAAAAAAAGAAATATTCCTCTGCACACCTGATCCACATCAAAAGGGACACCTAATTTCTGGAAGCAAGAAATGACTGCTTTGGCAGTCCCAGATGCATCCACCTTGCTTGCTTGATGAGACTCCATCACCTAAAATTCTCATCCACCAGAAGAACATTTATGGGATGTAGTGAATCATTCAGCGTTGAGTTGTTGGAATAAAGGGTTAAGGAATTAATGTAGAATTACCACGCAATGTCTTTTGATAAGAAATGATATAGAAAAAGCAAATAAAAATTAAGGTTCACAGGAAAAATCCATTTGTTACAACATTCCAACAAAAAACGTCAGTGCTACCCAATTTTAGCGCACAAGCAGCAGGTATATATATTTTTGGCAACAAAACTCCACAGATCATTATTACTATTATCTCTCAGTCTTCTTTTCTTTCTTTTTCTTCTTCTTTTCTTATTTATTTATTTTCTTTTTGAGGATAAAATGTGCAAGAGTTGGAAGTTCATGCAGATATTATCCATATGGATTTGAACCCAAGAATAGCTGAACAAAAGTTCTTTATTAACATTTGTATTTGTTTACGCAGAATGAAACTTGGTAAGGGTAAGTAAGGCAAGTAGTCATCACACAATTCTGATCACTTTTAAATACCAAAAAAACGTAAAAGAAGAAAATAAATGCAAAACAATGCTTTCTCACAGTTGACTATATTAAATATTGATTTGTAGCAAATAAAAAAAATTGGAATAGACAAAGATGAAAGCCTCCAGATTCCCACTGATGCACTGCTAAACTACGAGTAAGACTTAAGAGATGGTGCCATTGACAGTTACCTCCAGAGAGTAACCAGAGAAGGCCCCAGGAAACTGCTCAGCCATTATTTCCATAGCTGCAAGGAAGGCAACGACCTATCAAGACCAAAACATAATCAGAAAATGAAAGAGGAGTTCCCATACTCTAGAATTAACAAGGATTTATTTGAAAATAATAGTATTGAATTACCTGCTTGCCCATTTGTGGGGAGATTACAGCATAAACCTTTGAGTCATCCACCGTTTTATACAACCGATCTCTATCTCCACCGGTTGTTCCCATCACAAAGGGAACTCCAACTTTGCAGTAAAGCTCTGCATTATCTGCAACATGAATATAGAGATACATTATTAAATGAAACTGACTCTGGACAAGGTAATCTAAGCTTGTTTGGACAAAGCAATGTGTTTTCCTTTTTCCCATTTAGCTACTACAGTTCAAAAGTCTATAAAACTAGCTTGAGGTATCTCCTTGTAGGCCTGTACTACTATAAATTGCAACCTTAAACAAAGATCAAAAACCACCAAAACAAACTGGTAAAAATATGCTTTGAGAACTTCAAACACCAAGAACTAAAACATAGAAGAAGCAATAACGAGGCGGAAAGGCATCACAAAAACTTCAATATCTGTTGCGAGTACACATTACTGTTTTGGGAATGCATTCCCGTTCAACTTGGATATGGTGATACCCCTCTTGACATATTAACTTTATCTTGTTGGACTTCAAAATAACTTTATGGCCAATTTTCCGATGAGATTTCAACCAGACATTTGATATCCTTGATTGTTCCACAGGATTTCACTTTTTAAAAACACAAGATACTATTATCCATAGAATTTTAAAACCTATCTGATAAGGGTTTTCTAATACCCTCCATACATGTAGGAACCTTACTTCTGAGAGATGAATAGTGAAAATATAACCTGATTAATTAATAAGGTAATCATTACTATTAATTTTAATTTATTATTAAACACGAATATATTATTAAACACAAAGATAATTAAATAAACATTAATTAATTGTTTCACAAATAGATGTTTTTAACTAAAAGAATTTTCATTAAGAAAAAAAATGGAAAGAATATACATGCATACAAAAAAAGAAGCCCACAAAAAAGGGAGCTTCCTCTACAAGGAGCTCCAACTATGAAAAATAGTTCCTATAGAATAGTTACAAAAGGTATTTGGAATTGAAGCCCACAAAAATATATGAAAAGGAACTTGGGAAAAAATCTCCTTAGGATCCCTATCCACTCCCTTAAACACCATACTAGCCCACTCAACTCACAAGACCCATAAGGTAGCACAGACCCCTGCGAGGGTCACTTTTTATGGTTAGCAGGGGTGTGCACAATGTTGTGGAATTCATGTGGTGAGTGGAATTGTAGGATTTCTAAAGGGCTATATAAGGATCCTGGAGAGGTTTAGTCTTACTTGCTTTCATGTTTTTTTTTTCTGGGTTTCAATTTTCAAAGACCTTTTGTAACTATTCTATAGCTGTATTTTGCATAATTGGAGACCCTTTCTTGTAGGGAGTGGTGGTGCTTTTTTTTGTGGGCTAGGTTTTTTGTATGCAGATGTATTCTTCCATACGTAGCTTGAACTGCGATGGCCACAATGCTACACTATTGCCATTTTTTTTCTCAATGAATGTCATTGTTTCTATCAAAAGGAAAAAAAAAAGGCTTGTACATGTAAAGGCTATCGTGATTAATTCGATTCACAATAACCCCCATCCCCCCCCCCCCCCAACCCAAAAGTAATGCCAATAAAATTTCCTACAAGTTATATGTCAAGGGTCATTATAAAAAAGTAGTAAAAAAATTAAACTTTTTGGGAAAATAGCAAACAGCAAGTCAAAAATGGCGTACAAGGTCATAAACTTTCAACTTGTAATATGTTAAAAGACTGTCGACCTTCACTATTTAAATTGTAAACAGATCAATGCATCTCAAGCATTGTCATTACCATTCACAGCAGAAGGCACAGTATAGTCCACCACGATCAAATTTGGATATTCATCAAAAACTGATGCAAGTACATTTTCCCTGTCTAAAGGGCCATGAACCAAAATATCCTTTCCAGATGCTTGTATAGTTTGTCCAGATTCCTCCAAGGAACCAAATGACACTGGCACAACATTGACGCCAGCAGAGTCAGCAGCTTTGATAACAGCCTGTCCCATCTTTCCAGAGCATCCATTTACCTAAGTACCAGGAAAGAAATGAAACACACATAAAACGCTCCAATAACTTCTAGCAATCTAGGCAACAAATAAGATAACAAGGGAAGTGAGTACCAACAATAAAAACTTTATCAAAATATCATTTCTTTCATTACATTTTAACTTTCAAATAACCAAATTTACCCTCCGTACCTTCTATCTTAAAATATCTTATATCAGTAGGAAAATTTTAAAGATTAAGTACAAGAACTAAATTTAGACATTTTGAAGTAAGTCCGAAATTACAAAAATGGTAGTTTAACTGAAGAGCTTTACAAGATACTTTCGAAATGATAAGAGGCGTCGTGAAAGTAAGCAGAGTTAATGTTAGAAAATAATTGTCAAGTATTTAGAAAAATCACCATTCAAAATTCATAGGGAAATATATTAAAACCATAATCCAGAAGGGAAACCAGAAATAAGCTAGGAAGGATGGCGAAACGACGAATACCATAATGGAGAGGTCTAGATTCTGAGAGGAAGAAGCAGATGATTGACGTTGTTGAAGTGGCGATGCTGCTGACATTGACGACATTGATCTCACACGGAAAAACCTGAGCGTCGGAGAAGCCACGGCTGCAGGGGAGAACGACGGCCGAAATGCCTGTGGAGATACACTGAGGGAAGGAAGCATCATGGGCGGCGAGAGAATGAACGGAGTACAGTGAAGAAACTAAGAAATGTTGGTAAGGCCAGGCGGCTGGGCAGTTCGGCAAAATGACATATCAATTTTTTCATTATTACTTATTAGGGTAAAATACCTTGTTTATTTTTTATTCTTTTTCATCTTGTGTTCGTTGTACAAATATACCCATGAACTTTAAAAATCATAAATTCTTCGTAAACTAAAATAGTCTAAATATAAATGCATACTATTATAATTCAAACTAAAATAATCTAAGATCAAATCTAATTTATTACAACTCAATTATAATAACTTAAAAATATACTAACACTTCTTATTCCAAACACTCTTTTTGGTTAAAAATGTTTAATAAACTTTTAAAAGATTAAAAAATACTTTTAACTAACGGTTAGGAGTTCAAAAATATTATTTTTATGTATTAAAAATATTCTTAAACTTTTAAGAGTTTCAAATATATCCGATAACATTAGAAAAAAAATTAAAAAGAAACTTTTATTATTATACGAGTAGAAGTTAGTCAGGTCTTGCTTTATCTTTTTTGGAAAATTGCCAAAAATATGTTAAAAAAGAGGGTTAAATGACTTTTGGGATAACTTTTCAAAAAGAAGAGTTTTAAGACAATTTAGGTGTGAATGGACAAAAATGCCCTTCATTAAATTTCTCTCCCTCTTTTTCTTTCCCTCGTTCGCTTTCCCTTCTCTTTCGCGTAGAACACCTGAATTAAAAAAAAATCCTTTTGTTGGCTTTTGAAATTTCCCGCTCTGCTCTTCGAAGATACTCTGATTGTTCGTCGACCCTCCAATGCATTTCGTCGCTTCTCCTTTTAGAACCATTCAATCAACTTTGAACGTTTTCTTATTTCAGTGAGTTTTATCTGTAACCCATTTTCAATATATTTGTTGTAAATGTTTGGTTTAGGTATTTGTTGTGAGTTTCATCCGTCTGGTTTAGGCTTTTTTGGAATCGACTTATTTGCTGGAAATTAGTTTAGTCAAAGTTTGGTTTAGGTTCTTAGAAAGTTAAATGGGTAGTGAAATAAATTGAGGTTAAATATAGTTGACATTTTGCTCATTTTTCTTTGGATCCCTTCTTTAACTCTGAATTTGTTCCTTTTTGTTCAAGCTTCAATTATGGCATCGACATCGATCGACGGACCCTTGTACAAGATTAATCCTTTCCATCATTTTTATGCCCTAGTAAGTAGTTTGTCTCATTTAGAAAAGACAACACATAATATTAAGGCCAAACTCAAACCCGATCAATTAGCCTTATTTAGGAAAACAAAGTTTGGGCACTTTTTGGACCTAAATATTGTCTTTAATGAGCCACTCATCCACTACTTATTGTTAAGGGAGGTGGAAGATGAAGGAAAGGATTATATAAGTTTCTTACTAGGGGGCGTTGTTTGTACTTTCGGTAGGAGAGAGTTTAACATGATAACGGGTCTATTGGGTCCTAAAGAGGAGTCTATTCAGTTGGTTGACAATAGTAGATTATTGGAGAAGTTTTTCGAAGACAAGGAGTGTATTTATGTATGCGACTTAGAGGATATATTTTTGGAATACGAGGGTGATGACGATGATATTGTGAAATTAGCTTTAGTCTACTTTATAGAGCTATCTTTTTAGGAAAAGAAAGACAAACCAAAGTCGACATTGGTTTTTTTAAGATTGCTGATGATTAGAATACATTTAATAATTATGATTAGGGCGGGATTGTTTTTGGACGCACGCTAAGTGCCTTGAAAAGAGCCTTATGGACAAGCAATATGCCAAAGGAAAGAAGAAATCAACACAGACAAAAAAATATACTATCAATGGATTTCCGCATGCATTACAGGTATATGACTTCTTACTTCTTACTTAAAAACTTATGCATACATTTAAAATTAAATGATCATTTAGTTGTTGTTAAACGATCGTTTAGTTGTTGTTAAACGATCGTTTAGTTGTTTTTAAACGATTGTGAAACCACTTTTTTATATATCTATATATATCTTGTGGCACTACCTAAACTTGTTTGTCAAATGTGGAATAGGTTTGGGCATATGAGTCTATACCAACCATCATTGGATGTGGTGTAGATAAAGTAAACGATGATGCCATACCACGAATGCTGAGGTGGGTGTGCCAACAATTACCAAAGTTCCAAACTATAAGCCAGGTGTTTGACTTGCCAATGGTAAGTAGCAAGCAATAGTGACTAACTTAAGGATCGCATGATTTTGTGCTTATTTCTTTATCCTAAATACATTTGCCTTTTTCTTTTTGTAGTTGATAATTAAGGCTGTCATTGAGATGACACCTCAAGAGGAGCAGTTGAAAATTGCTTCAGGTGAACTTTTTGAAAATCTCCGCTCGTCTACCATTGTTCAGTCGAAGAATGGTGGTTCAAAAAGAGGAAGAGAAGTTGTTAATGATGAAGGTGACTTCAAAAGAGTAAGAAACAAAAGTCGAAGTCTAAGATGAAAAAGGCTATTCGGAATCTCTAAGATCGAGTAGCGGTTATTAAAGGGCAACTTACTAGTATAAAATCAAATATCGACGAATTGAAGGGCATGATGTCAACCATATTGAAGCACATTGGACTTCAAAGAAAAGTTAGGAATCAAACTATTAATTGTATTGACGTTAGTTGTTTCATATTTGGTAATTACTCATATGTTAAGTTGCATGTTCTCACTAATCTTGATGTTTACTTTCTATTGTTATCGACACTAATTCATTTTGAGGTTCCATAGGGTGATGAAGGAGACCACAAGGGGTTTGAAATTTTTTTTTACTACAAACTGAATTTTTTTTCATTGCCAACACACTTAATCTCATTGGCAAATCTCTCTTGTAAAAAAATATTTGTCCTACATCCAACTCCTCACTTATAGAGCTTTCTTTGGACCAACCACTTCCTTTTGTCTTCAACTTCCGACTAGAGGAGTCGTAGTCAACTTTACCTTTTCCTTTGCAATCTTTTGTAGGAGCATCTCTTTGTTGTGGGATGTCAAACAATTCATTGTTCATCTCAACTGACTCCCATGTAAAAGTATCATCTTTTGAATGATATGACTCATATGATTCCCATATAGTCGAATTGGTCCTTATCATGTTATCACACAAGCCAACCTGAACTTCACCAATATCAATTTCATTGTCATGTAACATATTCATTCCAATTGGAGGATGAGGGTTTAAATTTTAAACTTGGTTGCTCCCAGATACTGAATTGTAATCTTTGTTTAACACTTTCTTGCTTTGATTGCTTATGGGTTCAAATGATAGGTATAGGGGGACCTCCAATGGATTTTCACTAAGAATATAAAACTTCAAATCACGGTCATTGCTTAACTCAAATGGAGGAGCTTCCTTTTCTCCTTTTATCTCATATATACATCTTATCTTTATGTCAAACTTTGTATGGTCAACTTCTGCAAGGTCATATAATTCATCCTGTAAATCTTTGTTTGGTATTTCTTTACTGACAACAATGCCTTTTAACACTCCTCCTTTATATTTTCTTCGTCCTTCATCCCATGCACCACCATAATGCACTAAAATCCAAACATGTGCCATCCTTAAACTACCTTAAGTTTTTTAGTTCCTACAAAAATTGATTTGAACTTAAGAACCTACGAGATGCGTGTGAGATGTAAAGAAATAACAAAAATAACTACGAGATGTGTGCGAGATACGTGCGAGATAAAGCATGAGGGCCTAAGAGATTTACTAAACATGCAAAGAATAACTCTAAATGGATAGGAGGTGTACAAATTTGATTTTGAAATAAATAGTGAAAGTTTGGAACGTGCGAGATACGTGCGAGATAAAGCATGATGGCCTAAGAGACTTACTAAACATGCAAAGAATAGCTCTAAATGGATTAAGAGGTCCACCAATTTGATTTTGAAATAAATAGTGAAAGTTTGGAACGTGCGAGATGCGTGCGAGATACGTGCGAGATGTGTGCGAGATAAAGCATGATAGCCTAAGAGACTTACTAAACATGCAAAGAATAGCTCTAAATGGATTAGGAGGTGTACCGATTTGATTTTGAAATAAATAGTGAAAGTTTGGAACGTGCGAGATGCGTGCGAGATATGTGCGAGATAAAGCATGATGGCATAAGAGACTTACTAAATATGCAAAGAATAGCTCTAAATGGATTAGGAGGTGTACCAATTTGATTTTGAAATAAATAGTGAAAGTTTGGAACGTGCTAGATGCGTGCGAGATACGTGCGAGATATATGCGAGATATGTGCGAGATAAAACATGATGGCCTAGACTTACTAAACATGCAAAGAATAGCTCTAAATGGATCAGGAGGTGTACCAATTTCATTTTGAAATAAATAGTGAAAGTTTGGAACGTGCGAGATGCGTGCGAGATATGTGCGAGATAATAAAAAAAAAACACGTATTCCTTCTATTCCGATTGCTTATTCCTCTTCTATTTGATCCAACTAAATCCTCTAGTTCAATTCATTTTTCACTACCCATTGAACTTTCTAAGAACCTAAACCAAACTTTAACTAAACTAATTTACAGCAAATAAGTCCATTCCAAAAACCAGACATTTACGGATGAAACTAGCAACAAATACCCCAATCAAACATTAAGAGCAAATAAATTAAAAATGGGTTAGAGATGAAACTCACCGAAATAAGAGAAAACACTCGAAGTTGATTGAATGGTTCGAAGAGGAGCGACGAAATGCACTGGACGACCGACGAAGGGCAAGCGATGAATGGCTGGAGTAGCTTCAGGTGTTCTACGCGAAAGAAAAGAGAATGGAAAGGGAACTCTACGCGAAAGAGAAGGGAAATCGATCGTGGAGAGAAGGGATAGCGAACGTGAAAGAGAGAAAGGAAAAGAGGGAGAGAAATTTAACGAAGGGCATTTTTGTCCATTCACACCTAAATTGTCCTAAAACTCTTCCTTTTGAAAAGTTATCCCAAAAGTCATTTAACCCTCCTTTTTTAACTTATTTTTGGCAATTTCCCATCTTTTTTCATCCTTTATCTGTTCCTATTTTAATAAGGTATATATGGATTATAGTAAGAATAAAAAGAATAATGAAAAAAATGCACACTTTAATCAAGAATATTGTCTTACTTCTCTATTTTCTTCTTTGTTAATAATCAAGTACATATATTTTATTTGACTCTATCATTTTGATATCATGAGAAGAAATTTCAATTTTGGAATTTTGCCATATTTGATAGGATACTTTAACATTTTGGTTTTTATTTTGGTTACGGAAGAAAATTTGTATAATAATTAAAACAACTAGAGAAAATGAGAGTATTTATGTGAAAATAAATGAGAACATTTATATGGTTTGTTTTTAAATGGATTATATAATAAATTTCAAATAAATTTATCACCGTATAAACTGAGACATTTTTTAAGGATAATTTACGTAAACAAAATAAAATCCAAAAATAAATACAGCTCTTATAACAAAAAAAAATAATAATAAAGTTCATAAGGCCATCGTTAATTTTTTATAAATTTCATATTTGCCCTTTATTAGTTCTGAATATTGTGAGATCATTTTTCACCTCACTTCTTTTTTTTTTTTTTGTGATTTATTTTTCTCCTCTTCATAGTATTACTTTTTCTTTTTCATATTCCAACTTTTTCTTGTCAGTGATTTCTTCATTTCCTCTTCTAAATTTTTTTCATTTTTTTAATCTCTCATCTTCTTTTTTTCTTCTTGGTACAAGATCTAAAGGATATTGGAACACGATCTAAACAATCGTGTACCAATACCTAAATGATTAGTTGTTTATCCCAGATAGACAAAGATAGACCACTATCATTAATAAATCATTTAGATTTGATACAAAATCATTTTTTCACGCATGTGTGACCGATTAATTACGAGATATATTTTTGTTATTTCACGTTGTGGGCTTGTGGGTTTTTTTCTTTTTCAAAATTGTTATATACAATATAAATATTTCCGCGCTTTGTTCTATTTTTGAAAAACACCTCATTTTTTTTATTTATAGTTGTTTTTTTAAAAGAATATCAAAAGTTTCAATTTATATACTAATTGTGAGAGTATCTAACTTTTTCTTTGTCGAAGAATATATTTAAAATTTTTAAATAATTCATGAATATTTTTTAAATAAAACTTGAATAAAGAAACTTTTAGAAATGTAGAGTGTTTTTTACTCAAATTATAAAGCAAAAAGTTGAGAGGCATATTCTATAATCTAACCTTTGAAAAAGGAATAAAATTCCACCAAAGAAAAAAAAAAAGTAAAAAAGTGAATTATTATAGACCAACAAAAAGAACAACTTCCCAACATAAAGAATAAAGAAAAAAAAAAGCAATGGTAAATTCTTTTCTTTTTTATTTGACCACAAATACTATTATAAAGCATTTTCAAGTGTAGCAAAATAAACTAAATATTTACGACATATGATAAAATTGTGGATTCTATCAATAATAGAAATTGGTAAACTTTTATTATTGTCTATTAATGTCACTGATAGAAACAGTCTATCAATGTCTATTATTGATAGAATATAAAATTTTGCTATATTTTATAAATAGTTTGTCAATTTTGATATTTTCGATAATTCTCCTTCTATTATTGAATTTATTGTTTGGAAAGGTTTACACTCATATTCATAATAGTAAAACAATATTACACGACTTAAAAAAACAAATAGTGGGCATAGACATTTGGAAATTTTTTTACCACTTACGCAATACTATCCTTATTCATTATTTGATATGTCATTAAATGATTTATGTATTTATTTGTTATTTAGTTAGTGGAACTCACATAATTCTTAAATGGTTATTTTTTGGTGAACAATGAATGGAGATAGTATAAAGTATGACTAGAAATTTTCTCCGACCATTTGGCTCTCCACCTTCTTAAGTTGGTTTAAATAACTCACTCTCAATATTAAGAATTGAAGTTTACACATTTATCGAACAATTTTATCTTTTTTTTTTTTTCATTTTTAAAATTTTGACATTAATCGAAAACATATCTTCTTCTTTATCTCTACTTTTTCACATTCATTGAATAACTCTATGTGTGTTTGGATTGAGTGTTTATAAATGAAAAAAATGTTTGTTATCAGAATTTAATCCAAATTGCTTTTCTATCTTCCCCTTTTGATTTATTTGTTATAATTATCAAGAAACCTCATCTTACAATTCTAACTAATATATAGAATAGTTAGAGGACGGTTGTGAACCATTGAATGACTTTTTTAAATTTTAGACATTTTTGTTTATTTTCAAAAACACTTTCTTACATTATTTAAACATTTTTATAATATCTCTAAACAATACAGATTCTAACCTCATCTATAGATCAAAGGATTGAAGGTTGACCCAAACCCAACCCAGCTTAATCTAAACTTGACCCTAAATATCACTTTAAAAAGGAAGGAAATGAAGGAAATATCCTACATAAATCGACAATAAATATTACTTTAAAAAGGAAGAAACAAAAGAGCATAACTTATTGAATCTAGATTGAAACTTAAATATAGGGTGGAATAACCTCATTGAACATAAAACGAAAAAAAAAAACGAAAAATTAAAAAAGTCAGTTCCTTTTATTTTTCTTTTGCCTCATCTTTTCTGTTTTATTTTTTTTTTTCAAAATCATAATAGCATAACTCATTTAAAATCAATTTTAGTAGTATAAAAAAATGTTTTTTTTTTTAAAATATAACAAAACCAGTAAAATATTTACTCTCTATAGAACAAATTCGAAAACGAAAAAAATTCACAAGCTCACAACGGTAATACAAAAAATACCACGATCAACACGCAATTAATTGGCAACATGCGCGCGTGAGTAATTTTCTTCTAAACAATCGTGTACTACAGTCTAAACGAATGATCTACGATTGTTTAGGTCATGATACACTGTCAGGTCCCGCCTCAAATGCTACTTGATGCAACCAAATGGGAGTGTGTCGTCTAGACATCCATCGCATACCTCACCGCGAGATAACGCGTTGAATGCCTAGTAAGCGAAACAACTTCTTTCATCGGTCTCATTGCAAAGCTCTTACTTTGAACTTCAGAGACTTTCAAAATTTAGCACATCAAAATCAACTCTCAAACTTAGCTCTATCGCCTAGTTTTCAATACTTAGCTCAAATTAACTTTAGCTTCTAGACAATGAGCTCAAATAAATAATAATGTAGCGAAATAAATAACATAGCTTCTTCTATTTATTAACTCAACATTTTACAGAGTTCATACTTCATCATTACATTCCTTTCTCTCAAGGCTCAAAAGTAAATGCTTAAGCTCTATGCTTCACGCCTTCCTTCATCCACTGGGATGCTACTCTTCACGTCAAGGTATTCAAGAGTACAAGAACCCTATTTTCATCCTTCTCCTTGATCTCCCAACAACCCATCTCATAGACAACCTTTAGGGCTCTCCATGTCTGGCTTAGTTCTTTCGCTCATCTTTTTCGGCCTCACAAAACTATGATGCAACGCTTGGCCTCTCTTCAAAACTGAGTGGTAGCCCTTAGCGTTATGGAGTGAAGTTCTTACCTACTAACTCCTTAAACGTGATATGGAAAGACATGGCTTACTCGCCGCACAAGTTTACCTAACCACCCATCTTATCCTTCTTTACTTGGCTTCCATGCCGGACATCCTTTTTTTACTTAGCTTCAACGCTTGATAACCTGTGTGGTGAAACTTAAAACGTAAGTGGAACACTTAGTGAGTGATGAGTTTATGAAATACCTTTTTAGGAACACTACTACAAAACTGGGTTTATTTGAAGCTTTTATAATTGATATACTTGACCGTTTTAACATAAAAAAGAGTCAAGAATAAGAAAGAGTGAAAAAAAAACCCATATTTTTGTTTTTGTTTTAAATAATTAACTGGTTAAAAGAGTAAAAATTTATTTTAATTACTTGATATTTGAAAAATATCAAGTAATATACGTTTTCAATAATTTTTCTCTCTTTTAATTTAACTTTCCCAAATTTTCTATTTTCCCAAAATCTTGTAAAAAAAACCCCAACTCCCCCCCCCCCCCCCCCCGCGGTATTTCTCTTGAGGAAGACAGCAACACCAACCAGTCGCAAGCCACTGTTCGTCTCTTCCGTCTGCTCGCAAGCCACCGCCATTCACAAGTTCGTCATGCACCGTTTTTGCTCGCAACAAGTTCGTCCGTCGCCGTTCACAAGTTCATCATAAGCCACAAGTTCGCTACAAGCCGCTGTCGCTCAAGTGAAGTTGCGTTCGTCCGCCGCTTTCCTGTCAAGTTGCATTCTTCTGCCGCTCAAGCCGCCATTGTCTGCTCGTAACGTCCACCACCAGTTCAATCGATAATCCAATCCGTTGTTCACAAGCCACCACCAACGTTTCTGCTCTTTTTCATAGTAGATTTAGATGGTTAATGCTAGAAACCTTTATAAAATCTTGTTTAATTTTGGTCATAGACAAAAGTAGAATAATCCTACCAAGCATTTTATATGTAAAGTTCAATAAAACTTGAGCTTCCTTCTTTCTTGTATAAAAACATGTAAATTTCATTTTCTTTCAGGTGCTTCACATTCTCTGGCACTTTAAATCTGCTTGCTTTTATGTTCCAAACTCCTAAGCTTTAATTTTTTCCTTGCTATTGAACTATTCAGTTGATTATTTATTTATTTTTATTTTTTTAATCTTCTCCGATGTTCTAACTTCATCAATGAGAAATGCAAGATCTCCAGAAAGTGGGTTTGAAGAGAATGATTGAGATAAAGTTGTAACACATTACCATTTCTCTATTATCAGGTTATGAATTTCTTAAGCATTTGATACTCATTCTATGAATATGATTTTATGAGAAATTGTGAGGGTTGTTGCATAGGTAGCAACAAATTTTTGTCGCTTGTAATAATTGATGTTATTAGGTTTGATTTTTAGAATTTAGAATTAGTTTTAGTTTCAAGTTTGTGTTCTCTTTTAAATTTGAGTTGATATTACAAATGGCTAAATGTTAACTAAGAGTATAACCTAACTTATGGTTTGTTTATGTTTAGTTTGATTAGTTGTTTGGGTTTAATTTGAGGGATATAAGACTAGCACAGGTTTGCAGAAAAGAAATTGGGTCTTTAACTTACTAATTTTAACCATTTCACGTGAAAGGAGGACCTTTATTCCCTTTTAGCTCTCTGTGTCGTCTTCAGCTCTCGTTTCTAATCTGAGCTATTCTGCACTGATGTTTCTTGTTTAACTCTACTGTTTTCATTCAAATATTGTTTTAAGTTATTAGTTAAGTTGTGCATTGAATTTCATCAAAGAGACCTCTCATTCAGGTACACTATTTTATCTTTTGGCTTCAAACTTCCTACATTTAGGTTTCTAATTTGTTGTTTAGGCTGTAGCTGCTTTGGTTTAACAAGCAATGCAATACATTGATGAAACACCAGACATTGAGACCAAAATAGGTTGTAACTACTCAAGTTTCGCTCTTTTAGCTTGAATGTTTTTCTCGAGGAAAATATTTTTTTTTTCAATTGTGCCTAGTTTAGAATTTTATACTTCAGTCTATAGATTTGTAGATATACGCGGAAATTGAGAGAGTCCAATTAATCAAGAAATTGAGATGACTCAAAGAAATGGAGTGAAGAAATCGAGAAGCTTAGTTAAGAGTGAAGGTAAACTTGAATTGTTTAGCAAAACTTGAGTAAAAAACTTTTGTTTTTCATTCATTGCTAACACAAGTTGAAAACTATTGAGTTTCATTTTTCTTTTCAGTTGTGCCTATTGAAAACAGTGAAGGTAAGTGTAAAGTTTAGCAGTGTATTGTGCTAAAGTTAAGTCGAAAACTTGAGTCGAGTAGGCTGTAACTACTCATTGTGCAAAACTTAAGTCGAAAACATTGCACAATAGTTCTTTTTATAGGTCTTATTTTAAATATATGAGTACCATGGTTATCTTCTGAATTGCTTATGATTCTTATGTTTGATCCTTGAAATTGTAATCAGGCTGTTAAAGATGACATTGGAACCATCAGAATTCAGCCTCCACACAAGGGACCATTTTATGTATCTCAAAAACCATTGATTAATTCATAAGCAATCTTGGAAAGTGGGCTAGGTTGGTTATGTCCTCTTATCTTTATAGATATTTTATTCTTTTTGTTAATTTTCCCATAATGTATGTATAGATATTTTATTCTCTTTGTTTTCCCATAATGTATGTATATGTTGGGCACTTCATTCTCTGTGCTTTGTTATGACACGGATAATTACCAGGTGGTACAAGTATGCTTCCACAGGTTTGAGTATATTTGGTTTGTATCTGGTTACAAAGCATGTCATTCTCTATCTCTAGAGAGAAGGTGTTGCTAGGAATTGCAAAAAAGGTGTGCTTAGTTTATTTACTGACTAAGATTTGTTTCATTCAATCTTTTCATATGTGATATTTTGATATTTGCATTTGCATAGCCCCTTAAAGTAACTTGTTAGAGTGAATATGTACGCAGGTTAATCTAGTTTTTACAAATTGTTTGCAAGTTATATTGGTTATGGTTATGGTTCATGGGGATGACAAAGGATTGGTGTTGCTCCTAAAGTTGTGTTGGTTCAAGTTATTATAGTTTCGGTACCTTATAAAGATGCAGACGCTTAAGGAATTTTTTATGCTTGTGCTGCCACTTTGGATACATGTCAGCATCACATATTTAATGGTTTAGAGTTTTATAGTTAGTAATTTTATTTATCTTTGTACATATATTTTGTTTATATCGACATAGATGAAAAGTTTAGGCTGTTGTTAGAAGTTTGGGCTGCACACATATATATGTTGTAATTAAGTATGTAATGACCAACTTATATATGTATGGTTCATTGATATATATACAATTTCTTCGATGAAAAGTTTGAGTTGATTTCAATTAATGTGTATTTTAATGTTGTTGGACTCAAAATAGGTGTAGGATAAATTATATGGATATTTTAAAATATATAATTTTTCATTTGAAAAAAAAAACTTGACATGCAAAGTGTGTCAAGAGTACACAAATACTTGATATGTAAAAACTGTCAAAAATAAAACCCTCCTTATTTTTGACACTAGATTACTTGACGTATGAAAAATGTCAAGAAGTCTTATATACTTAACGTTTTTTACCTGTCAAGTATAATTATACTTGACGTTTAAAAATTGTCAAGTAAATCCGCCTTATTCTTGATATTGGATTACTTGACACATTGAAAAGCGTCAAGTAAACAAATACTTGACAGGTAAAAAGTGTCAAGTAAACCCAATTTTGTAGTCGTGGAAATATAACATTTTCAGATATAATGATAACAATGTAGTTCATATATATATGTATATACCTCACGACCCATTCCTTGCCTAAACATAAGATTCACCAGCATCTAGTTGTCAAGAGCACAACTCATACTCGCTCAGACCTAGGATTTACTTTCACCAGCATTTACTCGCTTAGACCTTAGATTCACTTCCACCAGCGTCGTCTCGCATTAAACTTAGGATTTCCACCAGCGTCTTAGAATAGATCATACCACACCACATCATACAATCATCACGATCAACAACAAGAAAGTATTAGCTCAGAAGCTTTTCATACAACACAACTTAGCACATTAGTAACAATTTTAAGCAATCAACAACAAGCATAAGATTATAAGGATTACAATCAACAACAGACATAAGATTTTAAGTATTACAATAATTCATAAAATATTTCTTTCGTAGATAAAAGATCATTCATTTGTTTACAAAGATCCCTCACAAAATACTTAGTCCCAACTCATTCCTTCTTTACTTTAAGCTTTTCTTTTCACCAAGCAGTTCTCCCAACCAACTGTTCAATACTCAAAACTTCCTCTTGACATTTTATATAAGAATGTCTAACTTCTCATGTTTTCTTCTCTTCTGGATTTTGGTCTTATTTATAGTGACCTTTCACCTTCATAGGTCCTTTCCATGCTTTGCAAGTGTCACTTTTGATGGAAAACCGAGATATGCGCAGCTGAAGAACCGATTGTAAATTACTCTAGATTCTTCTAAACTAATTTAGAAATTAACATGCATACTTCTACCCTAATTAAATTAAATTAAGGTTAAAGAAAATACTCACCTTTGAAGACTTTCGTTCCTTGTTAATCACCTCACAAACTCGAATCGAAACCACCACTAGTGTTGATCCTCTATTCTTCGGACTTAGAATCGGTTATGGGACCCGTTAAGTGAAGAAAAATATGAGAGATGGATGGAAAATGAGAAAGAAACCAACATTTTGGTTATGGAAGAGAGGTGAGAAAATTTTGAATGTTTTGAATGATTTCTCCAAATTATCAAAAAGGCTCGTAATGATTTTCAAAACCTAATTTTATAAAAGCATTACATGCAAAATGCATGAAAGAAGTTTACCAAAGATTAACACCTCTCGTTCCACTTAATCTTAGTTGGTTTGTTGTTTACATCACATGTAAACACTTGTCCCACTAAATGTTAGTGGAGTTATCCTACAATATGTTCGATTTTTACACTAACTTTAGTCTAAGGGCAATATGGTCATTTGATCATTCAAGTCAAAGTCAAACTTTGACTATTTAAAGTTAAAAGTCAACATTTTGACGTTTTACCATTTTGTCTATCTTGACTAATTATGAACTTCCAAGCATGAATCCGTATTTATTTTTCCAAAATTCAAATCACATTTGAATATAAAGCCGATCAAAGATTGACTTTTCAAAGTCAAAAGTCAACTTTTTGACTTTTTACAACGTTGAATGTTTCCATCAATTCCGAGCTGATGAATACGAATTCCTATTTATATTTTTAATATTTAAATCATATTTAAACATAAAGCTTTATAACTGACGACTATATCACATATATTTATCTATTTCTCTCTCTACCTAATTTGAATAATTCAAATTATTTCAATATATTGTTCTAAATTAATTCCATATGAGCTAGCAGGGGAACCTAATTAACTATAGATTATGGGCTTCAACGATCTAATATTAACTAGCTAAACCCTTTATGTCGAGTTAATTAAGATTCGTTAACTAATGGATCATTCCACTAAAGTCCCATAGTTGCACTCCCCTCACTATAGATATATTTGTGTCCATCTGATATAACCATGATCAGTAAGTTAACCCTTCACAGGTTGTTCGTAACCTTGATTGGGTCAAAATACCATTTTACTCTCGAGACTACATCTTGTTCCTTAAGTCCTACTGATCCACTACTGAACATTTGGTTTAAGGTCCAACCTATAAACCGAATATCTCTCGAGCCAATGAGAGGGCGAGATCCCTTGTTCAAAACTTGGATTCAATCCTTAAGGGAATAACCTATCTACTAACCCTAAAACGAGTAGGATTGAATTCCATTTTGCATCCTATATCCCTAGCCATCCATCTAGTTTACCCTTGAAATGAGAGGCTTATTGCGCCAGCGCCATTGTGTTGGTCTCACCTATGAAAATCTAAGGATAATACCGTTTGAATAGAAGTTCATAGTTAGTTTAAGATTAAGATTAAGTTACTTAGGTCATCATAATCGAAATAGTCGGTTTATATAGTCACCGATGTTAGAACTTAAAAGTGACTATTTTATGGTTTCAGTTTTATGCAAACTCTTTACATAGGATGCCTCCACTCTCATGTCTCTACATGAATGATTCAGGTTCACATCATTTGTACTAATACAAAGCAGGCCGTATCCATAGTATTCCCGTAATAAGACGTCCAACCATATTTATACATTATATACCGTTTGGGCTATAAACTTGAACTTGATCCACATTTATGTCTCTACATAAAGTTCAAGTCTACACTAAATAACCTCGGGACTTTAATTAATTGGATTCAAGATTATAGTATTATATTTTCACTAATAAGTCCTCGATAACCACTTTATTGAATAAAATATAACTTTAACTACAAACTACGAGTTTTATGACATAAATTCTAACAAACTCTCTCTTGGACTAAAACTCCTAATGTGAGAAAACAATGTGGAATTTAATCGTGAGGGAATTACTTATATGAATACAATAAACATATGAGTACAACAAACTTGGGCATATACCCAAACATTCTCCTACTAGTCCTAGTGCACAAACTCTGTAGACGTAAACTATTTAGATGACCTTCAAACACTTTAGCCGTGAAGGACTTTTGTAAACCAAACAACCATGATATGCTCAACAAGTATCGAGTTTACTACAACGTCACTATGATGCATAATTACCTATTTAAAGTAGTACTCTTTAACTTTACACTTCTTCACACTACTACTTCTCCATTTAGAGTGAATACTGCTTTCAATGTAGACTTTCTAGAATCTTTGGAAATCAAAATCAGTGTGTCCTATAAAGATCAGATCCTTAGCACTACACACAAGCACATAGTCTTTTAAATTTCTAAACTATTTTAAATTATACTTAACGGCAATCCAACTCTTTTGGAATTCTACATTTTATATCCATACAACGTTTTGTCTATATAAGATGCTTGGGACTGGCTAGTATTATGTTCTTGTCATTTCGAACAATTTGGATCTAGAGAACACATTGTTCATTTCCAAAACTCTTATTTGAAAGTGCGTAGTTAGTCATTTCTAGACGTCATATAGATAATCTACATCATTCATTGCCTCTTTTATAAGTCAATGGATCCTCTTAAACCATCATCAAGCATGAAGATTTGGTTTTCAATAAAACCAGGTAACGATTAGACTGATGAACAACCCTTTTAGACCAAGCTAATCAACCTTCGTTAACTAACAAATCATTCCACTAAAGTCTTGTAGCTGCACTCCCCTGACTATAGATATATTTCTGTCCATCTGATATAATCATAATCAGTAAGTTAATCCTTCACAGATTATTCGTAACCTCGGCTGGGTCAAAATACCCTTTTTACCCTGAGACTACATCTTGTTCCTGAAGTCCCACTAATCCACTATTGAACATTTGGTTTAAGGTCAAACCTATAAACCGAATCCCTCTCAGCCCAATGAGAGGTTGGGGCCCCTATGTTCAAGACTTGGATTCAGTTCTTAAGGGAACAACCTATCTACTAACCCTAAAGCAGGTAGGAGTGAATTCTGTCTTGCACCTTATGTTTCCAACTATTTACCCGATCTTATCCCTGAAATGGGAGGCTTATTGGACCAACGCTAATGAGTTGCCTTCACCTATGCAAATCTAAGGATAAATCTCGTATGAACAAAAGTTCACAGTTAGCTCAGGATTAAGATTAAGTTACCTAGGTCATCAATAAACGAGATAGTCAGTTTTAAACAGTAAACGACGTTATTACATAAAAGTGACTATTTCATGGTTATGTCTTATGTAAACCTTTTACATAGGATGCCCCCTCTTTCATGTCTCTACATGAACGATTCAGGATTACCTCGTTTGTATTATTTTCAAAGTGGGCCACATCGATAGTTTTTCAAAATAAAGCGTCCAACCTTTAATCATATACTTTAGACTATTTAGACTATTTACTCGAACTTAATCCATGTTTATGTCTCTACATAAAGTTCAAGTTTACACAAAAATAGTCTTGGGATCTATGTTTATTGATTTTAAGAATATAGTTTCCAAATTCTCAATAACGACTTTATTGAAAAGAATACAATTACAAACTATGAGCTTTAGGACATTAATTCCAACAACTCCCACTTGGACTAAAACTCCTAGTGGGATGAAAAATGTTTGAATTTAAAATATAAGAGAGAACAATTACAAACTAGGGCATTATGCCAATTAATTTTCCCACTTGTCTCAGTTTACAAACATCGTAGACCTAAATTCTGTAGGTGGCTCTCAAACACTTTACCCGTGAGGGCCTTTGTAAAAGGATCGGTAATATTTTGCTCGAAAGAAATCTAGGTTACTACAACAACACCACGATGTACAATTTCCCTGATAAGATGGTACTTGCGTTCAATATGGTTTCCTCGTTTATGGCTTCTTGGTTCTCGTGAATTTGCAATCGCACCACTGTTGTCACAGTATAAAGTGATTGACAGATGCATATTTGGAACAATTGATGAAATATTCATACCGTTCTTGAACGTTGACATACATTGGTCCACATAGGTCCAAATGTATGAGTTCTAATGGTATTTTGGTTCTGAAACTTTTTCTGAAAAAATATCTCTTGGTCATTATTCCTTTTAAGATAAGACTCATATGAAGGTAAAAAGTTATCTTCTAACTAATTTAGAAGTCTACTTTTGAATCTTAAGTACCTTATATAGGTATTAGAAGAAACCTTTATCTTTTATGCTAAAAAATTTAGTATTAAAGATAAATTTGCTCTAATTGGTCTTAACTTATATAAGTTGTTTATTAAGTATGACAGAACAAAACAAAATGCTTTTTCCAGAATGATGAACTTTTCACTTATTTCAAAAAATATTCTATACATTTGTTCTGAAATACAGGAGATAGATATTAATTAAATTTCTTAACTTTTTGAGAAGTATACAAAACAATTTTAAGTATGAAATATCTATCTAAACAACTTCAGATTTCCCATTTACTTTCGTGATATTGAAGTGCTTCATCATGTCCAGGACATGTTCTTTAACAGAAGTCTTTTCCTTCATTCACTTGGTGTAAATGTGCTTAATAGCTTCTTGTCTAAGGGACCATGAAGGCTGACCAAACATTTCCCTTAATGAATCCGTAATCTCTTTAGCATGGCTAAGGATTCATGTTTCTTTGCCAAAGCATCAGATATATTGGTAACGATATGGACACATGGGCCTTTTCATTGGTCTTAACCCATCGATCATATGCTTCTCGAACATTTCAGTTAGCATTTGAGGCTAGGGATTAAGGAAGTTTCTTAGTTAAGATAAACTTTAAATCATCTACGACTAGTATAATATTTAGGTTTGATTTGCAAGTTGTATAATTATTACCGTTAAGAATCTCAGAAACTAAGAGTTGTACTATTAAGCTATTCATGCTGAAAAAAATATATTCTAATTAGTGAAAAACTATAATCCATTAAGGACCAATTAATTTAGCAAATATTAATAATATACTTGTCATTATTATGCTTTGCAACGATATTTCAAAGGTTCATAATAACTTTTGTAGAAGGGTAGTCGATTACTCTTCCTTTAAACCTAGACAATCTTGACCAAATGCTAATGCCTAAATATGTCATATTCACTTAGCACTTAGTTACTGCTATTTTGATCGAGAATATAATAACAATTTAGTAATTCTTGTAAGTGTAACCCTCCATTTTCAAATCTCAGAGATAAGAATCATTATGCTCCCGAAAGTGGAAAGACAATATGAAAACTAATCTAAGAGACCCTATCCATGTATGAAGCTCACAGTGTTTCGAATCCTATAATACAACCCTTCGAAGGAAATGTCGCTTTAGGGCAGACAAACAGACGCGTTATAGGAATCTCACAATGTCACCCAATGGAAGAGACTGTGGGATGTGTTGTCTCATATCCCTCACCCACTTACTATGAACTACTTTCTCTATTCACCTTGATATCGATCCATGCAAACACTTTTCAAAGGAAGTCCGCTCCTATACGCGGCCCAAAGTCCTGCATGGATCTCACGATGTGAACTCTTAGGGACGCTGGAGCTAAAGGTACGCTATTTTTCTCTAGCTAAAGTGTTTTAAGACGATTTTAAAGGGTACTAAAAAAATAGGATCATATTTAGGCTAACTTAAACATATCCTATGTTTAGGTGAAACATCAAGCATAACCATTATACTAGATTTAACCTACGATGTCTAGGTAATAACTCAATTTTATTACCTCATATCTCTCATGCATACTCATAAAACTAGGTTAACTAGGCTCAAGAACTGATTATGATCTCCAGGTAACAGGATTTTGTAAACCGTCAACTTAAGAACCTCCAACCTTAGTCATCTTATATAACTTGTTGACAAGATCGAATCAAGTGAGTCTTTTGTAACGAGTTTTACAAGATATCGATCTAATTCTATGAAATTTGGAAGATGCGTTTTTAACTTAGGTGAGCATGCAACTTATTTTTGTTATAAATTTTAAATGTCTAATTTATTTTATCACACTTATAAAAACTTTAGACAAACCTATAACATTCATCTAACAATATATAACAATTATATAAACAAATAATTAATATAAATTTTTTATTTATTTAAATCTTAATTAAATCATATTTAATTAAGTTAATCAAATTAATTAATTGACATGCATACTATACATTATAACATACTTTCAATGCATGAACATGTTAACCTATGGTAGGATTTTAAATCTATATGACTTATATTATGCATATACAATTTAAACATTAATTAGAACATACATCAAATGCATAATTAATTAAATAAAACATACATCAAATACATAATTAATTAAATTAAAGTCACTAAAATGGACTGACTTTGACTCTTAAATTAAGTTAAAAAACTAAATTATTACAATAATAATTTGATAGAGTACACTAACCGCTCTCGAACAACTTGAACCAGCTGGAAAAACATTGAAACAACACTAAACTGGTCCCAAAACCCTTGAACTAACTCAAAACCCAACTCATTGGGCTTGAGCCGGCCAACCCAACAAAATGGACTTCAATTGCACGTGGGTCGGAAGTAGGGTCAGACCAGGTCGAGCAAAGCTGACGCGTGGTAAGCTCACTGGCGCGTGAAGGGACCAGGTCACGCGCACGGGTCAACAAGTGGAAACATAGATCGGGTCGGGGCTATTTTGTGCGGGTCAACGACTTTCGAAAATTAGGTTGCACGAGCATAAAGGCTGAGCCTTGAAACGATTAATGAGCTAAAACGGACATTCGAGTTGGGTGTCCAGGCTTGGAGCGATCGTGTACATCATGTAGGGGAAACACGATGGGTTTCTAGGTCGGGCAGGGCTCTAAAGGGGTCTGGGAGCGGAATCCGGTTCTGTCTTCTTATTTTTTCAACTTTTTAGCTTCTCTCTCCTGGTTGAAGCAATTACAACCTAAATTTCATTTTAATGACTCCAATAAAAATTACAAACCCTTAACTAATAATTAAGACCACAAAACCAAGGCAAATTACAAAAATTATTACAAATTTAATTCTAATTTAGGGCCAAAATCATAATATATCCATTTTAGTTCAAATCACAACAATTTATCAAATAAATTGAAATACCTGTCATATGAAAATGGGTATAAATTAGTATGTTCTGATGCCACATAATGAAAAAATGAGACATGCGCTGTGGAAGAACGAATCATAAATTACTCTAGATGCATCTAAACTAATTTAGAATTTAACATGCATACTTCTACCCTAATTAAATTAATTTAAGGTTAAAGAAAATACTCACATTGAAGACTCCTGTTCCTCGTTAATCTTCTCACAAACTCAAAACGAGACCACCACTAGTGTTGACCCGTTATTCTCTGAATTTAGAACTGGGTTGTGGGACCCATTAAGTGAAGGAAAATATGAGAAATCACTACTATAAAAACAACATTACTTGCCCCTTGCAGTTTTGAAATACTAGTAAAAACTGTCAAGTAAAATAAAAAAAACGTCAAGAATAACAAAAAGTGAAAAATGCATAATTGTTCAATTTTTTTCAATACTTGACAAGCTAAAAGGGTCAAGCCTAGTTGTATTTGAACCTTTAAGCTGATCTTGAACATTGATTCCCGTATGTCTCTACATACTATTCAAGACTCATCAAACAACTTAGGATGTAGTCTATTGGATTTAGGTTATTAAGACAAAACTAATAATATAATCAATAACACTTATTGAAATTATAATAATAAAACACTTTATTAATAAACGTCAATATGATTATATTTACTATCTACGAGTTTTAGGACATAAAACCCTACAAAACCTTCATCACCCACCATATTCACAACATTTGGAAGCATATTCTATTTCATTACTCGAATACTTGATTTGCTATAATGAGAAATATATTTATTTATTGTTATTTACTACATGTTTCAAGGTGATTTCCAACATTTTCAACTTTTACGTGCTGTCATATCACAACATGTGGATATCACTTTCTATCTCAATGATGAAAAGAATATCATTCTTATAAAATAAATGTTTCTTTTGTAGATTGTCGAGTCAAAAATTGAGAGTTATGTGAAAGTATCTTATTTAAGGCATGAAATAAAAGAGCTAAAGAAGAGGTTGGAAACTGCAAATGCAAGGGTTCAATCATTTGAGAAGAAGCAAGGATATTGCAACAAGAAAAGGTTCATATTGTAGCTTAGACATGCATATTTTGTTTATAGTAAATATAGGTGAAAAGTTTGGGCAATTGTTAGAAGTTTGGGTTGCACATATATGTTGTAATTAAATATGTAATGACCAATTATATGTATAGTTCATTGATATATGCAATTTGTTAAAATATAATTAGTTCTTTGATAGAAAGTTTGTGTTGATTCAATTGTCCAATTAATGTGAAGTTTAGCACATTTCTGAACAAGCTTTGCTTATATTTGTCATTGTTGGATTTCAAAACAAGTGCAGGATAAATAATAGAGGTGTAAATGGGTTAGATTGGGTTGGGTTGAGAGACATTCTAAATCCAACCCATATTTTCGGGTTCGTTGGTTTGGAAACTAAAATAACTTGAATTAACTTTCCAACTCAACCCAGCTCAACCCGTAAAATATGGGTTGGGTTGGGTTATCGAGTTGTTTTTTTCTTTATATAATTTCTAATGTTTGTAAAGAAAAAGAGTGACAGTAGCCATCACAAAATGAAAACAGACCACAAAATCCCTCCAACAATGGATATCTAAATCCAAAACAGATTTTGTTTACTGGGAAAAAATATATGTACATAAGCAAGAAGTTAGGGTATCAAGTTAACAATTAAAGTTTATGTTGCCAACCATCAGCGTAAGGGATGGCCATCGGAGGGAGACTGAAATCTGAGAAGGATGGTCGTCGAAGATTGAACGGAAGTGAGATAAAGAGGGAGAGTCAGACACGGTGCGATGAAGAAGAAGACAATGAGATGAAAAGGGAAACGACGGTGGCCCAATGAAGAAGACGACTAGGGGTGTGAAGAGGGAGACGACGCACGAAGGATGGAGGGTCTAAGAAGAGAGCAAATGACCTAACTTCCTAATATTTTATTAAATTAATAATAAAAAATTATATATATATATATATATATATATATATATATATATATATATATATATATATATATATATATATATATTATTAATTTGGATTGGGTTAGGTGGACCTTTATTTTTCAACCCCCAACCTGAGACCCAACCCAACTCGAAAAAGATAAAAAATTTCAACCCAACAAAATCCATATTTTAAACTAACCCAACCCAACCCATATAATATGGGTTGAGTAGTCCGGGTTGTCGGGTTATTGGAGTTGAACTTATATCCCTAATAAATAATATGAATATTTTAAATTATATAATTTTTCATTTAGAAATTAAAAAAAAAACCTTGACATGTAAAGCATGTTAAGAATAAACAAATTCTTGACATGTAGAAAATGTCAACTAATCTTATATACTTGATGTTTATAAACTGCCAACTATAATTTTACTTGACGCTTAAACACTGTAAAACAAAAAACCACCCTTATTCTTGACATTGGATTACTTGACGCTTAAAAACTGTCCAGTAAACCTCCCATATTCTTAACAATGGATTACTTGACAATTGAAAAGCGGCAAGTACACAAATACTTAACAGGTAAAAAGCGTCAAGTAACCTTTTTTTGTAGTAGTGGATGGATGAAAAATGAGAAAGGAATCAACAATTTGGTTATGGGAGAGAGCTGAAGATTTTTTGAATGTTTTGAATGATTTCTCCAAATTATCATAAAGTCTCATAATAAATTTCAAAACCTAACTTTATAAAAGCATTACATGCAAAATGCATGAAAGAAGTTTACCAAAGATTAACACCTCTCATTCCACTTAATCTTAGTGGACTTGTTGTTTACATCACATGTAAACACTTGTCTCACCAAGTGTTAGTGGATTTATCCAACAAAATGTTGGATTTTCCCACTAACTTTAGTTCAAGAGCAATATAGTCATTTGACCATTCAAGTCAAAGTCAAACTTTAACTATTTAAAGTCAAATGTTGACTTTTTATCATTTGATCCGCCTTAACTAATTTCAACTTCCCAAGTATAAATTCAAATTCATTTTTCTGAAATTCGGATCACATTTAAATAAAGTCGGTCAAAGATTGACTTTTCAAAGTCGAAAGTTAACTTTTTTACTTTTTACAACTTGACCATTTTCATCAATTTTGAGCTTCCGAATATGATTCCGTATTCATATTTTAAATATTTAAATCATATTTATGTTGGATTTTATGTCATAAAACTCATAGATAGTAAATATATTCCATTGACAGTTATTCATAAAGTGTTATTACAATAATTTGAATAAATGTTATTGATTATATTATTAGTTGTCTTAAGAACCCAAATCCAATAAACTAAAATCTTAAGTTGTTTGATAAGTCTTGAACAGTATTGTAAGCCCCCAAAGTTTCGAGGTATGTTCTCAGCATAGTTACTTTATTTTATTGAGAATTTAATTTGTTGGGTGCAAAGTTATTTAAGTTCGAAGAGGAAATGAAAAGAAAAAAGAGAATATAATTTTTATAATAATATAAAATAATGTAATATAAAATAATATAATATAATTATATTATAGTATTAGTATTACTATATATTATTATTATTATTTTAAAATGAGGAACCCTCACGCGTGGCTTTACCCCGTTTCTCAATCTTTTCATCCAAATCTCACCCTTCTCCTTTGTTTTTTTGTCCGACCATTTTCGCCCAAGCCCAGTCGCCCCTATTCTATTTCCTGTCCGAGTGAAGCTCGTAGCCTTCCACAACGTTGAAGCCCACCGCTGTTCGGCCCTCTTTTTGCGTCGAACGCAAAGGAAATGCTGCCACTCTCCTTTCCCTCCCTTCAGTTTCGCAGCCGTCGAGACCCCGCAAAGCTCTGCCCTTCTCTGTCGCACACTGTTGCATGGAGGCGTCGTGTTTCTCATTAACAAAGGAGCCTGTCCACATGAAGCCATCCTCTGTCGCTTTGCCTTCTTCTTTTTTTGTCCTAGTCCTCGTCGAGTCGTCTTCAAGCTGAGCCACCAGCTAACTCTTCACTTGTTCTTGCTGCCACTTCTGCCTTGCTATGAGTCTTGTGGTAAGGTTATTTTATGAGTTTTGATAGTCGTTTCCATAGTCGTTTTAAGAGTAAATATCTAATTAATTGTTGGATTTAAATTGTGGATTCTGTAAGGTGTTGGATTTGAGTTCGTGGATTATACGACACGGTCAGTTGGAGCTAGATTCTCCATCTTACTTGGGTAAGTCGTGGGTGTCACATTGGTGTGAATTGGAAGGAATTTGATTATAAAAGCATTTGATTTTATGTTTGTTTATGGTTAGGTTGATTCTTTAGACTTCAATTTGATTAAGGAAGCATAGATAAACTTTAGGTAAGAGATTTCTACTATTGGACTAATTTGAGATTGACACATATTGACTTATATGAAAATTATGATATAGTGACTTGGTTCGACTGTTTGTATAGATAAAGTATTGCTAGTTTATGCTTTTGACTCAGTATAGACATCATGACTAATATGTACAATTTAGTTATCTTGATGGGCTCTGACGTTGATTGAGTTTAAACGCCTGGGCTGTTATGTGTTGTTTATATATACATATATATATTGATGGTTCGTGCTGTTGATTGAGTTTAGGTGAGTTGACTATTATGTGTAGTTGGATGTTGATGGACTATGCTGTGGGTTGAGTTTAGATGGTCTAATTGTCAGGTATAGTTAGATAGTGATTGTTTATACATTTGACTGGATTTGGATAGCGTGACTGTAATGTATGGCCTGACTATAAGTATATTGACGAAAGTTACTGTTGGTTGAACTTAGATTGTTGATTGAACTTAGATTGTTAACTCGTTAAGCGTAAAAACTGAACTATTAGTTTGATTTGTATTTTGAAGTGACTATCATGGACTATTTAGGATGGATAGAGGGGTAACTGTTAGCTTTATCTATGGATGGTATACCTTGCAGGCAAGATGTCCTACGGGATCACCACATGTTGTATATCTGATGGGATCACTGGATTGATATGTGCATCCGACGGGATCACTAGACTGATATGTGCATCCCATGGGATCACTAGACTGATGTGTGTATCCTACGAGATCATTAGACTGTTATGTGCAGGGTACCCCTAATAGGAAGCTAATTGTTCTTACCCTTAACGGGACCAATAGTGGGCCTCTTACTGATATATATATCTTACACTCACCCTTTATGTTTAACTTTTTAAGGCAAAGGTAACGCGAGAGGTAGACCGGTGAGGGGCAAAAAGGATTCGTGAATGCCTTATGGAAATGTATATTTTAAATGCTTTTTTTTCTTAGTTTGTTTTGAGGATTGAAAATGAGTCAGGTTTAGGACATTTATTTGTTTTGCTTTGTTTTGATGATTTCCTAGACGATGTTGTGAACGTTGAAATTGTTTTAAATAGGGCTCGAAGACAGTTTTCTTTATTTTTTATGTTTATTGAATTTAAACAGGATTTATGAAATTATTTTGTCTTGATGGAGTGTCTTAGTAATAAAGTAATGACATCAACTTAGTCTGAAAAGTTGGGTCGTTACAAGTATGTAGAGATATATGGGGATTGATGTTCATAATCAGCTTAAAGGGTTATACTATAGGGATAAAGATGGGTACCTTATCCTGATAACACTATGGATATGGCTCACTTTGTATTTGATATAAACGCAATGATCCAACACATTCATGTAGGTGACATGCAAGTGTTTGTATCCTATGCAATGAGTTTGCATAAGATCTGACCGCAAAATAGTAAACTACTAGATGTAACTCCATTAACTAGTTAGGTTTTTATTTCATTAGGATGACCTAGGTAACTTAGTTTTAATCTTGAGTGTATTATGAACTCCTGTTTGTACGGGTGAGAATGGCAAGATTGTCGACTCAATATGCTTATCATTTTGAGGACAAGAACGAGCGAGGAGCTGGAAGTATAATCACACAAGATGGAATTCACTCTTTCCCGACTTTAGGGTAAGTAGATGAGTATTCTCTTAAATGGTGTCTCCGAAACTTGAACAAAGGGTCATACTCTCTCTTTGGCATGAGAATGGTTTTTGTTTTGTGGTTGGACCATAAACAAGTTGTCACTACTACAGAAATTGGATTACTTGCCGTTAATACAATGTTAAGTAAACCTATACTTGGCGTTTTTAAAAGCGTCAAGTAATCGACTGTCAAGTATAGTCACATTACTTGACACTAAAAAACCGTCAAGTATACGTTTACTTGACATTGTATTAACATCAAGTAATTTATTGCACTTGATGCTTTTTACGTGTCAAGTAAGGTCGTATACTTGACACCTTTTACATGTCAAGTAAAATGTGTTTTGACGGTTTTTGCATGTCAAGATCGCATACTTGACAATATTTACACGTCAAGTAAGATAATATACTTGACATATATTTAACGTCATGTATATCATTTATTAATATATCAAATATACAAATTTTTTCATTTTCTATTTTATGTATCACGTACATTCATTTCAATAAAACATATCCATCAACAAAATAAACTCTCCTACCAGTAGTTATTAAATAAAAAAATGAAAAATAATTTAGTATAATAAGTAAACCAACAATAATTTTATTATTCTCAGTAATGTCATCAACAATTACAAAATTACAAAATCAATCCAACTATGCTATTAAACAAATCACAAGACTACAATTCTAGTTCAAGAAGCATAAACTTAATTAAAGAAGCTTGAAACTTAATGGCCTTGGATTTACTTGGCTTCAATAGA
Source organism: Cucumis melo (assembly GCF_025177605.1). NCBI lineage: Eukaryota > Viridiplantae > Streptophyta > Magnoliopsida > Cucurbitales > Cucurbitaceae > Cucumis > Cucumis melo. The sequence goes on along the minus strand of NC_066857.1, from coordinate 13,497,535 downwards.
AACTTGAATTCCACAACCTAAACCAAAATACAACAATGTCAAGTTAAAATGGGTTCACATAGCAACATTTTATCAAATAGTTGCATTGCTTATGCCACTAAAGAATTAAAAAAAAAAAGACGAAGAATGCCATATTAATTTCTTAGTTCTTAGTGGTAAATGTCCACACTTTGATTCAAATAATTTGATTCTTAATAAATCTTTTGTAGATTAATCGATCATGGATCTTTAAGAATTTGAAAAAGAAAACTAGCCAACGCACGAGTTACGACGACCAAATTTTCAAACATTGAAATATGTTAAAATATGAACTTACGGGAGAAGGAAAGACTCTGCATCCAGTTGATTGGTTCAAGAAGCAGGTAAGATCAACCATATCCTCAAGCTTTAATAGAATGCCAATTTCTTTTTTCAACCTGCATTGTTACCACATCAAAAAGTTGTCAAAGAAAAACTTCAATCTTCTTTTAATGAAGACCAACATAACTTGGATTTCATAAAGAAATTTCTTCCACACGTTTGTAAGTATCAACCTCATCAACATTTCATTCAACTTCAACATAAAATGGGAAAAATCTAAAGATAAAAATAAATTTCAAGAATGCAAATTTCAAAAAGTGTTTCACAGCATAAACAACCTAAAAGTTGCAACTTCTGGCAGTCATTACCATTCAATTACGATGCGCTAGAAAAAAAAAACCTGATTGTTTGACACAGAATCTTAAAGTGCAGACTTGATATCCCAAATATTCTCAGTGAAATCATTATTCTCATTAAGTAGAGAAGTGTTTATATCTTTCCTAGTAGTATGGAAGTTGTTGTCCTTGTATCCATTCAAAAACTTCCAGTCTTAATTCTTTTTCCCCAATTCTATTAGAACTTGGGTCAACCTAGCTACCACCACATAACTAGCGTCTCCTTCATCCATGCTCTTAATATATACATAAAAATATAAATAATTATTTTGTGTTCGTTAGAAAAATCTCCAACCTTTTATAAACTTCAAGGTGTTCTGACATCTTATAACTTAAAAGATTTATATTTGAATATGGTTCAAATTTAGATTAAATTAAATATATGATATTTAATTTAGCAATTACTAATTAGAGAATTAATTAATAGTTTAGTTTAATTTACTTTAATTTAATTTGATTTAATTAAATTAATTAAATTAAAACTATAGGTTATGTGAGAGATATTCATTTCAATATGATTTAATTAATTAATTAATTAATCATTTTAATTTTAATATTAATTTAATTGGTTAAATTAATAGGGAGCGTGGGTGGTTTTCCCACGTTTCCTGTTTTACTCTCTTAACTTTCGAAAGAAGAGGGAGATATCGGTATGCACAAATTGATTCACATAAGAGTTTTGTGACTTTTGTGTATTTTGAATTCTTTTAGAAAAATCTCTTTAAACAAAATTTTTCCTTCTTCAATTTTGGTTCCCATAAATCAAATCTCAATCCAGAGAATAGGAAGGTTTCCAAATGGTGGTGCCCTAATTTGGAGTTTTGTAGTTCCAGAGATGTCAATAACGTACGTAAGTTTCCTGTTCTTCATTCTTTGTAATTTATTTTTTGAAAGCATGCTTAGCCTCTAGAAAATTAGCTTATGTATCTTTTTTTCCAATGAATTGGTATTTTTATATTTCCAAATTAGATTGAATAATGTTTCTGTAATTCTTTCACTATGCAAGAGCTTTTATCCCTTCAATTTAAACATAAAGCTCTATAACCGATGACTATATCATATATATTCATCAGTTTCTCTCTCTCTTACTGATCCACTATTGAACATTTGGTTTAAGATCCAACCTATAAACCGAATCCCTCAAGGGCCAATGAGAGGATGGGATCCCTTGTTCAAGACTTGGATTTAGTTTTTAAGGGAATAATCTATCTACTAACCCCAAAACGGGTAGAAGTGAATTCCATCTTGCACCCTATGTCCCTAGTTATCCTCCTGGTTTTACCCTTGAAATGGGAGACTTATTGGGCCAACGTCGTTGAGCTACCATCACCTATGAAAATCGAAGGATAATATTATTTGAACAAAAGTTCATAGTTATCTTAGGATTAAGATTAAGTTACCTAGGTCATAATAATCGAAATAGTCAGTTTATATAGTCAACAGTGTTATAACTTAAAAGTGACTATTTCATGGTTCCAGTCTTATGCAAATTCTTTACATACGATTTAGGATCATATCGTTTGTACTAACTACAAATGGGTCTCATCCATAGTATTTCAGTAATAAGGTGTCCAACCTTATTTATACACTATATACCGCTTGGGCTATAAACTCGAACTTGATCCATATTTATGTCTCTACACGAAGTTTAAGTTTATACTAAATAGCATCGGGACCTTAGTTAATTGGATTCAAGATTATAATATTCCATTTTCACTAATAAGTTTTAATAACCACTTTATTGAATAGAATATAACTTTAACTACAAACTACAAGTTTTAGAACATAAATTCCAACAACTTTATCGCTTTGCTGCACTGTGCAGCCAACCTAAGCTCGACATGCAAGCCAACTGTCACTTTGTGGTTAATTAGACATTTTCCTTGGAATGCTAACTTTATCACCTTAGAATGTTCAATTTCTTATCATCTGACGGACATTTACTTTTCTGATAGGGTCATCTAGTCCTTTCAACAAAACACCTACTTCATCATAACATACTTAGATGTAGGTAGTACTTCTCGTGTTACCATCCCAATGCTTAGTTCAAACACATGCTTATTCTTCGCCAATCAATCTCATTGTGTCACTTACTCTAACGCGAAAGAACTTAGACTCAAATATTTCTCTTTGTATCACTTTTTATCCCATCGCATTCTTCTCCGCAGAATGTGTCTTATCTACACTTAGTCAAATACTCTTATCTAATGAGGCTCCTCTCAACAAGACTCTCTTTTTAATCAGGGTCTCACATACACGATCGTGTAGTTCTTTTTAACGATGGAAAAAAGGCTTCAATTTTTAAATGATCGTATTGACCATGCTAAACAATCGTGTTGACTATGGTGAGTGATCTTTTAGATCATATCCACATGATTGTGTAGTTCTTTTTAAACGATGAAAAAATGGGTTCAAATCTAAACTATCGTGTTGACCATGCTAAATGATTGTGTTGACTAATGTAAGCGATCATTTAGATCATATCAACACAATCGTATAGTTCTTTTTAAACGATGGGAAAAAGGCTTCAAATTTAAATGATCATGTTGACAATGGTAAACAATCGTTTAGATCATGTCAAAATGTATTTAAACGGTCTTGATATTCTCGAATATGAGAAAGATGAAGTAGCTTCAAAGAATCTTGCTGAAAATGGTGAAAATGAAATAAGATATTTAAATAGAAGAATAAATCGTTTAAAAATAGTAGAAAGAAAATTTGGAAGAGGAGATAAAGAAATCTAGATGAGAAGAAATCACAAAAAAGGAAGAAGAACAAAGAGAAGTGACACAAGGACAAACTTGAAATTGTGAAAATATTTTGTTCGGCTTCATGGACTTTTGTTTTTTTGTTACACAAGTCGTAAATATTTTGGGGCTTTGTTACATTTATGTTAATTAACCTATAAAAAATGGACATTTTCAAATATAACAAAAAACTGAAACTATTTATAAAATATAACAAAATCTATCAAATTCTATAGTCCATTATAATTTTTTTGTTATAGTTTGTAAACAGTTCTATTTTTCTTTTTTTTTTTTTGTTATCCATAAAAATTCCATTAAACATTGAAGTTGACTTTTTATTATTAAAGATGTGTTTTGAAGTAATTCGAAATATGATAGAAGTGATTTTAACCATTGCAAATCGCCCTTCAATCATGCACTAATTAAGAAAACCCATATGTTTATTTACAAGGTTGATTCAAATTCAAGTGATCGTTTATGATATGTATTGAAGATGAATAAATTCATAGTTTGATGTTTGATTTTCGAAGCATTTGATAGTGATATTCTCTAAGATTGATTATTTAGGGAAGTTTATCAAATAGAATGACCGCTGAAATAAATGTCCACAAATTGTGACTTCGGTCTATTCCGGTACAATAAATACGAGGTAGAGATTTGAACTTTTAATTTCTAAGGAATTTGTTGATGTGATTTTTATTGATTTATGCTATTTGTTTGGTCAAAATATTACTTTTGAGTTATGTTTTGTGCGTACAAACTTTCTAATGCATTTACTTGAGCAAGTCGTAATGAATCAAGCTATTACTAAATTAACACTTGAAGTTGTAGGTCCAGACTTTAGCATCTCATATTTAAATTCTTAATGCAAAAGTAATGTTATGTAACTACGGAAAAAAAAAAGATTTTCATGACACAATGATGATAGATTTAGTAATTGTGCAACAAAAATAATTGAATCTAATATCATCATAATTATAATAATTTAAAGAATTAAAAGTATACTTTATCATAAAACCCAAAACAAAGTTTTGTGTACTAATTGACCTTTAGATGCACAAATTATATCTACGAATTAGTTGTTGAATAGGATATCCACCACCAAGCCCTTTAAAGACTTAGAACTTGGTTATGTGATCAATTGAACGATGAATTTAGTCAATAACATGCAAAACTAACAATTAGTTTTTTTTATTTTGCTATAACTAAGAGGGATTTGTGGTGTATCGCCCAGGATTCACCAACTCGTGAGGTAAGGAGGACATTCATAATGCACTCAAACAGAGAAACCCACTATGATTGACGTAATTTCAATCCCTATTCAAATTTTCAATATTTAAATCTTATTTAAATATTATCTTTCTCTTATTTTTCATTGTCAATTATATGAAATATTATTAACTATTTACTCTCTAAATAAATTTGAATGATTCAAATTACTCGATCATATTGTTCTAAGTTTAAATCTACAATAAGCTAGTTGATGACCTAATAGACCTACAAACACTATGAGCTTCAACGGTACGAGATTAATTAGGTAAACTCTTTAATCTAGGTAAGCAACATTTGTTAACTAAAATGACTTTTCCCTATAGACTGTAGCTGCATTCTCCTCGTTATAGATATATTTATGTCCACTTAATATAATCACGATTAGTATGTCAAACAACCTTCACAGTTGTTTGTAATCTCAGTTGGGTCAAAACAATAATTTTACCTTCAAGATTACATTTGTTTCTTTGATGAACAATTGGTTTATATTTCAACCACTTAATTGAATCCCTTTTGAGCCCATGAGAAGGTGGAGATCCTTGTTTAAGGGATCTAAAGTCAGCACTTAAGGGAACAATCTCTCTACTATCCTTACAAACAAATAGGAATGAGTTCCGTTTTGCATCTTATGTCCTCAACTATCCATTCAATCTTACTTTTAAAATAAAACGTTTATTCAACCAGCCCTATTGGCTGCCCCCACCTATGCAGGTCTAAAGATAATTTCAAAAAAATAAGAGTTCATAGTTAATTCATGATTAAGATTAAGTTACCTAGGTCATCAAAATCGAAACAATTAGTTTTAAACAGTAAACAATGTTATAATGTAAAAGTAACTATCTCATGGTCTAGTCTTATGTAGATTCTTTACATATGATACATCCACTCACATGTCTTCATGAATGATTTAAGATCATGTCGTCTGCACTAAATACAAAGCTATCGCATCTATAGTGTCCTCAGAATAAGGTGTCCAACCCTATTCCTATATTATAGACCATTTAGACTATTAATTAGAACTCTCGATCCACTTTTATGTCATCACATGAGTTCAAATATTCATACTATAATGAAGGAACCTTAGTTTATTGGATCAAAGTTTATAACGAGTAAATCATTCATCCCAATAACAATTTATTAAACAATACCTCAATCACAAATTATTGAATAATAAAATAGTTTAACATTCGCAAACAACGAGTGTTAGAAAAACTCCAACAAATAATCAACCCCAAATATGAAGGGATGCGAGAAAACATATACAAGTGAATATGTATTTTCCAATGACATATTCTTCCTGATTTTTTGAAATAGGTAATCTCCAATAATTTCTCTAAATTTGTAGTAAAATCAGTTAACTTTTGATTTCTATTACGAATGTTATAATAACATGGACCTCTAACGTTTCACTTATAATTTTCTCTACTCTAGTGCAATCACTTCCCTATTTATGTTGCTAATAAAATTGTGTGTTATTTTTCATATTTGGAATACTACCAAGATATAGGAGTTTCAATATTTGTCTTAACATTTAAACAAAATTATATAACAAAAGTAGTTTTGAAACCCTTTTTCAAATGTTTTATAAAATATTGGAATAAGATGTTTCAAGTAATAGGGCCATTTTAATTAAAAATATTGGAATAAGAAACTTTTTTTTTTTTTTTTTGTAATTTAGTTTATTTTAACCTAGTATTAAAGGAAAAAAGAAATATGAAGAAGACTTTTAACCACATCTTAATGTTGCATATGTGGTGAGTGACTAAAAAGCAAAGCTATAGCCTAGAGTATGATGTATATTTAAAAAAGAGTAAAAATTTAAATTTAAATTTAAATTTAAATTTAAATGTTAAACCGTCATATTGGTCTTCATACTTAGATAGTTCTTGTTCAATTTTAATTTTTGTATTTTCAAATGTTCAATTTTAGTGTAATGATCAAACTCTTTATACTAAGTTGAGGTCACTACTACTCAAATGAAAATAAAACTACTTCAATTAAAATATAAAATATCAATTTTTCGTAATTTAAAAACTCAAATATTCATTAGAAACATAAATAACTAAAGTAAGTAGAAATAAATCTAAAAGTAAGTTCCTAACTCGGGCCCTATCTTTTAAAAGAGTAAAATAAATAAAAGTGCATAAATATTGAAATCAAATCGAATAACATAAGACAGAAGCAAAAGGGGTCCCCTATAGCATGCCACAGTCACTTCTTGTCATTCGCCATCTTTCCTCTGCTCTTACCTTTACCTCTGCCTGAAAAATTAAACATAAGAGAGTGAGTATAAAAAATATACTCAGTAAGGGACCTACTACTAGTCCCGCTAGGTGGCTGTTAACTTTCTATTAGAGCCTGTAAAGTGGTACCCCTAACTGGCATGTTCCCGAACACGTGCAATTTGTGTTCCTGTAAGAACATCTCTGGTCTTCGATGAACCCAAAGAAACACCTAGGACAAAACTGGTCTTCGGTGAACACAAGGAACACCTAGGACAACTAGTCTTTAGTGAATCTCAAAAGAAAACAGTAAGACAATCGGGCTGTGAGAGACCCCGTCGAGCCACTTGTAAACATATCATCTCATACTGGACTAGTGATCCCGTCGGACTACATGGTCATAAAAAGGTGGTGATCCCAAGGGATACCCATATAGGTACGACTCCAATAGAAAAAGCTAACAGTACACCCTATCCATAACATGCAACATAACATAGCATCATCATAAACATGGCATGAGTATTAATCGAAACATTCTTGATCATGAGATTAATACTTCATGCATAAGCATCAACAACATCAAATATCATCATCATAAACATAACTCAATCGGATCTATCAGTCATCATAACCTAGACTAGTCATGACTATCAATCTTCATGAATATAAACACATTATGCATATTAACTACATCGGTGCATAATGGGAAAGTTACATGCAAGCTACTTCAATTCGTAGGTCTAGTAGAAGGATCTCTTACTTGGAGATTAGCTTAACTAAATGTAATTATGACAGCAAGGTCAAGCTTCCAAAGAATAAATCCTAAACAGTACGAGCAATTTACTAAGTTCAATAACTTAACTCACATTTGATTAAGGATCCAAAAATCTAGTTGATTTAAATTACCCAAAGTCAAGGTCGAATCCAACTCAATCTTAACTTAGGACAACGCTCCACAACTTACTTCCAATTGATCTAACCAATCCTTAAAAAATAATTCAATTTAATCCAAAATTAATTTAATTAGGGTCTAAAAATTAATCTTTGATGGGTATGCCAAAAACACAATAAAAACTTACCAAAATAGGTGAAAAAAGGCAAAAAAAAAAATAAGCTAGGTGGCTCAAAATGGCTTGGCTGGAGGGGAAACTGGCTAGGTGGCTCGGCTGAAGGACAGGGCGGCTCGCGGCTTGTGGCTCACAACTAGAGGAGGCAAGCGCGCACAGGGAGGCTCGGCACGCGACAGGGGTCGGCTCGACGAAGGCATGAAGAACGACTCGGGTATGGCTGGTGCGAGCAGATCTTGCACACGTGTGGCTCAGCGATTGATGGAGATGGCTCACGGCTATGCTTTCGACGCATGATGACGTTCGACTTTGATGAAACGACGAAGACAACCAACTTGCACGAACGTGGCTCGGGTTTGACGAACGATCGGTTGACGGAGACGACCAACGACAGACCGACACCACAACTCGCGTGACTCGATTGCTGTTCGACGAGGGTCGAGGGTGTGTGCAACAAATTGGGGAGACGACTGACGAAATGGCTCAAACGACAGACGAGTTGGACGGCTGCGCTTCGATCGACGATGCGCGATGGTGCGAGAGGCTCGTTGGTTTTGACGGCGAGGCTAGGCGGCGGCGGATTGAATGGGGTTTGAGATTATGGTTTCTTTATGGTTTTCTTGTAATGAGGAAGAAGATAATGAATATCCACGCATCCCAAAGCCCCAAATAAAGAAAATTAATAATAATATAAAATTATCATTATTTTCTTTTCTTTTTCCCTTATTCTTTTCCCCAAAAATCTCATACTCTATCTCTTCGTTAAAAACTCGCCAAATCTACATTTTAAACTCAAATCTACATCTCTCTCCAATCAATCACTTTTATCTTTTCCAAAATAAATACCCTTATATAATTAATAATATAATTATTTACACTTCAACTTTAATTAATTACATAATCATATATAATTAACCAAACTTCCCCAAATACAAATCTCTTAGAACAACCCAAATAAACAACTTTAACCAAAAATTCCAACTTTTTTTAATTAAATATTTTCCAAAATATTTAATAAATTCCAAACTCCACGAATCAAATATTCCAACAATTGAAAGAAAATTACACTCAAAATTTTCAAAATTACACTTAAATAATTAAAATTAAATTACCTTAATTTAGAGCGTTACATTTAGTTTTTAGATTTTCAATAAATTTTAAATTTTATATTTACTCCTAATTTATTACATATTTTTTCATTACTTTTAATTTATTTTGTTAGCATTTTTACGAAAAAGATTAAAAATAAATTCACGTGTTGTGTTTCTTTATATGAAATTATAATGATTATTTAATCAATTTAAATAAAAATTAATTTTAAAGAACTAAGATAGACTAAAAAAAGTACAAAAACTATAAAAGTACAAAAACTGACAAGGATGATGATGGATGCTTGAACCAAACCTACTTTTAATTTTTAATCAACATATCATGGTTTCCGATTGCTAATTAATTATTTGAATATTGGACTCTAACCAATTTAATGTATTTTCAACCTAACTCTCTATTTTGTAATGTTATATCACCTTCTCTACCACTCAAATAATTTTTGTATGTCTCTCCGCCTAACCCATTTTGAAAGGGTCAATTTCTGTATCTACGTTTTCTTTTCTTTTCTTTTTTTTTTTTTTTTTAAATTTGTTCAAAGTAACAATTGTATCACATACTGTATAACAGTTTAATTTCTATATATTCACTTTTGGTTTTTTTATTTTTGAAAAATAAGTCTATATCCCCTCAATTTTATTACGATGATTTTTTGCATAGATTTAAATTCATAAACAAATTCTAAAAATCAAAACAATTTTTTAAAAACTACTCTTTAGTTTTTCATTTTGGGTTGGTTTTTGAAAAGATCGGTAACAAGTAGATAAAAGAAAATGGAAATTTAGAGATGAGATGTGTGTTTATAAGAGCTTAGATTTTTTTTTTAATAAAAAAAACTAGATTATAAAAAATGTCTTTAAACTTTTATGTTTGTGTCAAAAATACATCTAAACTTTCACGAGTTAAAAAATGCATTTAAACTTCTGAAATGAGTTAAAAAAATAACCTTATTGTTAGTTTTGGATGTAAATCGTCAAAATTTTATTTAAAAAATGCCTTTGAACTATTGAAAATTTTCATAAATGCCCTTAAACTTATAAAAAAAATTAAAAAATATGTCCATTAATCCAATTTTTATACCAAATTTCTTAGCGCTAAAAAAACAAAAAATTAATTTAAGTCAAAACTATAGCTTTAAATTTCCATCAATATGTGGATATTTCTATTGATATTTTCACATTTCCATTGGTTTGATATCGATAGAAGGGGCAAATTGATATTTCTATTATATCGTAGAAAAATACACGAATCACAGATAATAAATATAAAAATAACACTAATATAAATATAATATAGATAATAGACATGTTTACTTATTTAAAAATAATAAAATATTTATTTACTAATTTAAAATTACTTTTTGAATTTGTTGTTTCTATATTTTCTAGAAATATTATGAAAATCGAAATTTCTGTAAAATTAAGATTTTGATATATCAATCAACATCAATATTTTAAACATTAGTTAAAACATAAAATTCCACAAAATCTCACGAAATTTTAAAAAAAAATTCTTTAAAACATAATAATACAACAACTAGCCAATAAAAAAATCTCACATTGATAAATTTATCGGACTACATTGTGTGTTAATAGTCAAATTTTTTATTTGACAATTAACTGTATGTTAATTACAACAATAACTATTGAGATTGACTACGTTGTTAAAAGTCAAATAAATTGGAAAATATTATTTTAACTTTAAAAGTTGATTTTGATTTTAGTTGGTAAGAAAATTTGGTGTAAATTTTGGATCAACGAAAGTATTTTTAATTTTTCTTTAAACTCAATACTATTTTTTAAACTTTTCAATAGTTCAAAGTCACTTTTGAAACAAAACTTTAGCAGTATCCATCCAAAACTAAGGATGAGGTAATTTTTTTAGTTTTTTTAAAGTTTAAGTGCATTTTTTTTAATTTTTAAAAGTTTAGAAATATTTTTTTGACATAATCAACAAAGATGAGGAAAATTTTCTGTAATTTAACAAAACAGAAAAAAGTTACCAAATGCACATAGAAGTTAATAATAATTTAGTTCCTACACTACAAGAAATATAGGCTTTGATGTCGGTTGGAAAAAATGAAAACGGATCTTTAATGTCGTTTTTCAAAACGCGGATGTTTAATATCGGTTTTAAACCGACATCAAAGAGGGAGCTTTAATGTCGGTTTGAAACCGACATTAAAGCTATAGTTAATTTCTTTAATTATTTTTTACTTTTGTTAAATTAAATCAATAAAATTAGAAGACACTTTAAAACTCTTATTCTTCCTATTTCTCGATTTCTTCTCAGCCCTTAGTTCATTCTCTTTCCTCTCTTCTCATTCTCACTTTAGGATTTAGGGTCGAATCACCATCGTTCTCTATTTTCTCTTCTTCTTCAATAGTTTCGTCACTCTCTTCTTATGGATTGTTGGTCCCTTTCTCTCTCTCTCGACGACGAGTTCGAGAAGCTCGTCAATCGTATGAACCCTCCCAGGTCTCTTTTTCTCTTTAATCTTCGATTTTTATCATGGGTTTTGTTTACTCTGTTTCTTTTCTTAAATGGGTTTTCTTTTCCAGGGTTACCATTTATAATGATTCCAACAAAAAAGCTACTTTGATTCTTTTCTTAAGTTGGTGGCTACGTTATGTTCTTCATGTACTCTTTTGGTTTTTTTTTAATTCACGGAACGAATTTCTATTTTAGTTTGATATATGTTGAGGGTGTTAAGAATATATCAACCTAGTTGAGATATTCAAGTACACCTTATATATCTTCTAGTTTCTTGCTAAAAAAATTATACATTATTATTTGTTGTGTACGTGTTATTATTGATAGTGGAGATTCTTGCTACGATTGTTGGACCGGTATGGCAACTCTAGATGGGTGAATAAGGTTTAGTTATACATTTTAATAAATTTGTATTCCTTTTACTTCTTTGAAGTCTTGCATTTTATTTACTTTTTTTTTTTTATCAAATCAATGTGTAATAGAAGTTATCGTGCTCTTCATTGTGCCCATGTTCTACGAGAAATACGATGACAAGGTGGATGCCTTTGTAGAGAATGCCATGACTGAGATCAAGAAACTGTATGGTTTTAATGTTGATTTGTGCTTTATTTGTGCTTTTGTTTGTGCTTTTATTTGTGTTTCATCACTTTATAATTGTATTTCTATTTATCCCATTTGTTTCATGTGTTTTAATGTTGATATGGTTTCAGGTGCCAAAAAGAAAGAGGAGGGAGAAAAGGATGTCAAATTTGGGTCTCACAATTGGGTTACAAATATTTTTTATTCTGTTAGAATAATTTTGAAGATTAATGGTTTGTTTTGATATTGCTTGTAGAATGATTGAAGACATCGGGTTGAAAGCTAAGTGATTGTGTAGATAGCCAGGCTATTACTGAAGGATGAAGACTGAGAAGACGTTTAGAATTTCTTATTTAAGTATTGTATTAGGATCTTGTTTCATGTATCGTTGTAGAATGTATATATAAACACAATATTAAAATTTTATTTTGTGTATACAAATGTAAAAGACAGGTATTATAGTTTCTAAATAATATTAATTATATTGATTTGTTGGAGTGAAAAAATATTTATCTACATGAATCTAATGTTGGTTTATAAAAAATGGACAATAATGCAACAATTAAATAAAAATGAATTTGTAAAAATGGATCCAAAATAAGGCTTTAATGTCGGTTTTAAACTGACATTATTGGGATCTATAATGTCGGTTTATAATCGACATTGTTGGCCTTTTTAATGTCGGTTTTAAAACGACATTAAAGCCCAACTGACATTAAAGAGCTTCAATAACACTACCAAAGATGTTGGTTGAAAACCGACATTAAAGGCCTTTAATAATGCTCACAAAGATGTAGGTTGCCAAGTGACATTAAAGCCCTTTAGCGTCGGTTTTAAACCGACATTAAAGGTCAGATTTCTTCTAGTACTATATGGTGAAAATTTTCTCTGAAATTAAGCTAAACCTTTATTAGGTAATCTTTATAATTTTAGTTTAGGGAACATAGGTAAGAAATTTCATCTTTGATAAATATTTTTAAGAAACAAATTGTTATCGTTGTAAAGTGGTATAAAGATTAAAGTTGTTTCTTATTAAAATTTTAGAAGGTACGGTAAAATTGTTAGAAATTTGAAAGCATAAAATTAAAGAGTTATCGATGAATTAAAATTTAAAGACTAAATTTGATTATTTCTTTAAAAACTATTCGAGAAACCGCAACACATATGATAAAATTCAAGTAAGAATGCCTTCTATGGTTCTGTAACATCATTGGTGCTCTATTTGTAAACAACAATCACAAATATAGTCTTCTTGTGGTATATGTTCTTGGTGGTATATCCATTTTACTCTGCCAAGAGATCTTGAATCTCTCACATCCTATTTCTTCGAGGGCACACCCTTTTGGAAAGGAAAAGAAACTTTGCTTTAAGAAAATTAATTTCATTAGAGCATCACTTCGATTGAAAGTGGCAGCTTAGAACTAAAATTAGTCTAGAAAAAGGGACTCTCTTTAACGCATGCTCGATAAAGTGTTTGAGTTTTATGTTCTAAAACTCGTAATTTGTAAATGTTAAACATTTTCTGTTATTCAATAAAATTTGTAATTTTGAATCCAATAAGCTACGGTTACTTGATTATAGTATGAACATTTGAACCTTATGTAGTGACAGTAAAGGGGATCAAGTTCAAGTTTATAGTCTAAATGATTTCAGTCAACACATGATTAATCGGCCACATGCACGCGTGTAATTTTTATTTCAAACGATCATAATATGCGATCGTGTAGGAAATGACACACGAATGTGTAGGAAATGATACATGATCGTGGAGGTAGTATCAACACCAGCCCCACAAGCGCGTGTAATTCTTCTTTTAAATGATTGTGAACCAAGATCGTTTAGATATTGATACAAAATCACATACTAAGAACAAAACGATTGTGTACCGGGATCTAAAAAACTTTTATTCAAAATCGTGTACCAAGATCTTTTATATTTGGTACACGATTTTGTACCAATACCGTTTAGATTTTGTACACGATCGTGTACCAAGATCTAAATGATCGTTTACAAACATCTAAACAATTTTTGTTATAGATCGTGTACCAAGATCTTTTATATTTGATACACGATCTTGAACTAAGAACGTTTAGATCTTGGTACACAATTGTTTAGATTTGGAAGAGAAAATATATGAGAGATGACGAAGATCGTTTACCAAGTGGGAATTGAGAGATGGGGAAAATCGTTTACCAAGTGGGAATTTGAAGAAGTGAAGAAAGAAAGAAAGAAGTGAGAAATTGAAGAAGGAATAAATTCTAGAAGAGGAAACGAAAAAATTACGAACAAGAACAAATGGGAAATGAAGAAGAAAAAGTAATAATATGAAGAAATTAACAATACGAAGAGAAGATGAATAAATAAATAAAAAAAGTGATAAATCCTCCACAATATTCAAGCGCAAACCTAGAATTTATAAACATATAAAAACTTCTTTATTTTTTTTTACGCAAGTCGTAAATATTTCAGTGTTTTGTTATATTTATGAAAATTAACCTTAATTAATTAATTTAATTCAAATAATTTTATAAGGAGGAATTGATATAGACAGTAAAAAGTTGAAATTATTTACCAAATATAATAAAAACCCTAAATGGACTATAGAGAATTTGATAGAGTATGCTATATTTTGTAAATATATATATATATATATATATATATATATATATATATATATATTTAAGTGTGGTGCCTTTATAGATTAATTAATTATAAAATTATTTCATAAGTTAGGAAATATGATTTAAAGTCAATTAAAGCCAAGTTTTGCCTTTGACTTGGACTTGGTGGAGAATTTCATCCTAAGTGGGATTATCCTTTTTTTCTAATGGAATTTCATGACTAAGGTGCTTTGCCTTATTTGTTGTTGATCATTAGCCACAAATACCACTCAAATTAGTTCAGTCAAGTGTAAAACTAAAATGCAAATGATATTTGCAAGTGTTTTGGTAATAAATATGTGGAGTTCAATTTGATTAAGCACTTTTAGTCGATAATGGAATTTGCTGAAGTTCTATATTGCTCAAACTTTCTTCTTTTTTTAAAGGGATCACTTGAAATATTCCACCATCCTAGCTATTTTAAGTATATAGGATAGTAGAGAAGATTCGTACAGTGGTTCTGTTTGTGTGGCATAATCTTCAAACAAACAAAGGTGAATTCGAGCAAGGTAAAAGTTATTAAACTCAGTTTTTGGTATTTTTGCAAAACATGTTAATCTTCAAAATTGGATGCATTTAGTATGTTTTTAGATCCAATTGCTTTCTTTGCATGTTAGTATACTCTTTCATAAAATTGAGGCCGAACCTCACAAAATCCACAATAAACGTGCCTCAAGCATGTTTGACCCAATGGTTCATCTTAGGCCGAAAATAAGGTAAAAGAGGATGCTTAACCTCAACCTTGGCAAGGTCAATCCTAGTGAAATACCAAACGAGGCATTCCCCTTGGAAGCTAGTGGGTCAAAGGACAATGCCAATACAACACCAAGACTCCAAGGAAAAGGGTCTATGTCAACTTCGCACCTATAAATACATCCATGGAAATAAGTCAATTCTCACTCATAAACCCTTACATTGTTGCACGTATATGTTCTTTTACTTAAGCATTCAAGCATGTGTGGCAGACACCACACCAAGGTGCATGTTATTCTCTTCCCTTATTAATCAAATTTATCTTTACTGTAACATGAAGGCTATGTGCAATTTTTGTGTGTTTGGATTTTGGTATCAACAAACATAAACATTAGAACTTTTTATGTTATACGAGCTTGTACAACAAACACATATTTCATTAACTTTAAGTATTGCTTAGCGCACCCAAACACATATTGTATTATTTTAATCCTTCATACTAAATAACTTAAACTTTTTTAGGACAAATAATTTTAGATTAATGACTCCACTTAGCCCTTGGGTGCCATTAGTCTTTGATTTTATTTAAAAAGTAAGTATTGTTGTTCACATGAGATTTCTGGAGAAATTTGATTTGTGGAGTTGAATTTGTGTTGATGTTGTATTTATGTTGATTTGATGTAATGTGATTCGATCTCTAGAATTTGATCATTTGATTCTCTCTCAGTTGGATGCTTACGCTTGATTTGAGAAAAGCGAAGCACGTGATATTTTTGAAGTTTGAGTTTTTCGGATGGTTAGCTTCAGGAGTTAGAGAGTGTTCTGACTCTTGAGAGAATTCTCTCTAGGCTTATGAAGTCAAAAATTTTCCACCTCTACAAAGATAATTTCTCTATTTATAGAGTTCCGAGTGCTTTTATGGACTTGGACCTAGTTAGTTCATGGATCAGACCCAGAGCCTCAGTGACATATATTTGGGTCATATTTAACCTTTGGGCTAAACTAAGTTTTTTTTTTTTTTTTTTTTTTTTGCTTAATTGGATTTTAGCGCAAGTAAATAATTTTTAATTGAACCAAAATAATTAATTTGTTTCAATTGTCATAATAAAGACATGTCACATCATTAGAATCGATCAATTTGTCTTTAAATTTAATTTAGGATACATGCCAATTTTTAGTTAATCCCAAATGCAATTATTTTAGTAAATGACGTGACAATTTGTGATTAGTTCCAAAAAATTTTATTTAGCAAATGCCCCCTCTTCGAGATTTATGCACATTTATGGGTGGATGAATCTCGAAAAAGATAAATTTGAAGTCCAAATACGAGCATTTTTTTGCTCAATTTCACACATCAAATTAATCAAACTATAAATTTAGTACATGAGTTTGATTTAAATTTGAAATAAGGGTTGGAATATGTCAATCCTTAATTTGAAAAAAGTTCAAGGTTTTATCCTTAGCTTACTTTGATTTGAGGATAAAAATTTGAATTTGATAATTTTTTTATATAATTTGGAACCAAATTTTAATTTGAGATAAGGACGAGGTTTCTATCATAGCCTAATTTGTCTTGAGGATGCACAAGAATTAGGAATGACCAATTTTAATTTTGGGATTAAATGGTCAAATTTAATTTTCAGATAAATATGAGACCTCAATTTTGGGATAAAGTTAGATTTATGTCTCCAATTTAAATTTGTGATAAAAATAGAGGTAAAATCTAAATTTTAATTTTAATTTTAGGGTAAAATCTAAATTTTGAAAGATTTAATTATGCTTAATTATGTTACAAAGTGGAATTCGAGATTTTATTCTAAAATATAAGATAATTAAATTAATTTTATTTTAAAAGATATTAAAATATGCTTAAATATCTCAAAAGTGAAATCCGAGATTTTATTCCAAAATAAAATAACACAAGATAATTGAATTTTAATTTTTACTTTATTATTTAAGAAATATTTAAAATCATTCCAAATCCTTTTAGGAATTGAACTTGTTTGTCTTGTAAATAGACTCATACATTGATCATTCTTTCCTCATCAAGCAGAACAAAAGTATGAGAAGAAAAAAACTTCTCTTCTCGCTCTCTCTCTTTTTTTCTTTTCTCTCTCTCTTTTCTTTAACTTTTAACTTTCCATCCTTTTTTAATTTATTTTTCTCTTTTTATAAAATCTAAAGTTGTCGTGCCTTCTTTGCTTCCAACGCGTCTTCAAAAGATAAAAATTTTTTCTTCTTCTTTTTTCTGTAACCATTTACAGAGGTGACTCCTCGTCAGCGATCCAACTTCTACTGGGGGATGATCGAGCATTTGCCGTCAGATCTACTGTCCTATTAGGAGCGATCAGACATCTTCGTCGTGCTTCGTCGTCAGCGATCCAACTTCTACTGAGGGACGATCGAACATTTACCGTCAGATCTACTACCTTATTAGGAGCGGTTGGACCTCTTTGTCGTGCTTCACCATCAGTGATCCAACTTCTACCGATGGATGATTAGACATTTGTCGTCAGACTCACTGCCCTAGTAGGAGTAATCGGACATCTTCGCTATGCTTTACCGTCAGTGATCCAACTTCTACTAGGGGACGATAAGGCATTTGCCATCAAATCCACTACCCTAGTAGGAGCGATCAAACATTTTCATTGTGCTTCACCGTCAGTGATCCAACTTCTAGTAGGAACGATTAGACATCTTTGTTCTACTTCGTCGTCAGTGATCCGATTTCTACTAGGGACGATCGAGTTTTGTCGCAGATCCAATTCTTAGAAGGAACGATCGGACATCTTCGTTCTGCTTTGTCGTCATGATCTGATTTTTACTAGGGGCGATTGAGCTTTAACCATTGGATCCAACTCCTAGTAGGAATAATCGGGCATCTTCGTTCTGCTTCACAGTCAGTGATCCAATTTCTACTAGGGGTGATCGAACTTTTGCCGTCAGATCTACCTCCCTAATAGGAACGATCTGGCACATTCACTCTACTTTGTTATTATTCTAAAGAGGCAAAACTGCATTATCTTCATCTTGGAGAGGCAGAGGTGGAGTTGCACCATCATCGTCATTTTATAGAGATGGAGGCGAATCTGTATTGTCGACGTCATCTTTGGAGAAGTAGAATCGGAGTTGCACCATCATCGTCATCTTCTTGGATATGCGAGGCAAGCTTCACCGTCATTTCTTGGATAGATAGAGGTAGAGTTGCATCGTCGTCATCTTATTAAAGAGGCGTAGTTGGAGCTTCCTCAACGTGATCTTCTTGGAGTTGCACATCGTTCTTTTATTAGAGGCGGAGGTAAAGCTGCACCATCGTCGTCCTCTCGGAGTTGCACCATCATCATTTAAAGAGTTGGAGGCTTAGATGTACTATCATCATCATGCTCAAAGCTGTAACACATTGGAGATGAATGATCCCTCTCAATGTAACATATTGAAGATGACGACTTTCTCGACTACAACATATTGGAAATGAAGATCATCTCGATTGCAACATATTTGAGATGACGATCATCTAGACCGTAACATATTGATATGACAATCTTCTCGATTGTAACCTATTGGAGATAAAGATCTTCTCGACTGCAACATATTTGAGATAACGATCTTCTCGGTTGTAACATATTAAGATGATGATCTTCTCAGCTGCAACCTATTGGAGTTGAAGATCTTCTCGGCTGTAACATATTTGAGATGACAATCTTCTCAATTGCATCATATTTGAGAAGCTGATCTTCTCGACTACGACGTATTTGATATAATGATCTTCTCGACTGCAACATATTTGAGATGAGGCAGAGTTTGCTGTATCAACATTTTCGAGAGGAGGTGGAGCTACATCTGCATTGATGAAGCCTTCAAGCTTGTGCTTGAAGAAGTAACGATGAATTTTTTTTAGCTTGAGAAAGACAAAGCCTTCAAACTTGGATATGAGGAAGCATGGATGAAGGCTTCGAGCTTGAATATGAGGAAACATTTGAGCTTGAATATGAGGGAGCATCAATGAAGTCTTTGAGCTTGAATATGAGGAAGTCTCGATGAAACCTTCAAGCTTGATTTTGAAGCATTGATGAAGCCTTCGAGCTTGAATATAAGGATGCATTGATGAACCCTTTGAACTTGGACATGGAAAAGTAATAGTGCAATCCTCAAAGTCGATGAAACATTAGTAAAGTCTCATGTTTTACATTTGAATGGATCTTGTTGAAATCTTTGAACTTAAGTTTGCAGAAACATCAATAAAGCCTCAGAATTTGATTATAAGAAACTTCTAAACTTAAAGATGAAATGTTGAACTTCAGGAGTGTGATGCCCTCTAAAAGCATCTAACTTTTTGCAGCATCTTGCTCTTAGTGCAACACCTCTTTGATTTGTTGTATTGCCCCCAAGAGTGCATCTTCAACTTTAAGTTGACATTCTTTAATGAGAATGAACATCATCAATTGCCTGATGCCATGCTTTATGTGGTTATGACACTATTCTTGTTTTATGTGCGACTGAACTTAAGATTTATTTTAAGTTGGTTATGTACCGTTATAGAGATCAAGTCATAACGTAGTTCAACTTGAGTTTTTTTTATTGGAATGAACTTAACATTTCTTTTAAGCTACCCGTACCGATCAAGTCCAAACGTAGTTCAACTTGAATTTTTTTATTGGACTGAACATAAAGTTTCCTTTAAGCTGCCTATGTACTATAAGGGTCAAGTCAAAACGTAGTTAAACTTCTTTTTTTTGCCATGCACCTTTTAAGCTTTTATGAGCTAGGAGTACAATAAAAGTTTCTTTTAAGCTGCCTATGTACCCTTTATAAAAGTCCTTTGCTTGATTTCATTTGAATTGTCGACTTCTTCAAAAGATGCATAATTGTTGTTGACTTCTACTATGTTGATAGCATAACATGCAACGACCTCTAATACTTCCTCTAGATGATCATCAAGGAAGTTTTCTAGGAAGAATTCTATCAAAGTTACCGATCGTCGAGGTCGGAGGAAGTCCTCATCTTTTCATTTAATAGGCTTAGGCTTCCACTTTTTCTTATTTCTTTTCCCCTTCTTTTTATCAAAGATGCTTCTTTTTGCATCCTTTTGATGGAAGTGTGACTTCGTTTGATTGGAATTTGTTTGTCTCCATTTTCGACGAGTCATGACTATCCATCCTTTGTCATAATCTACGATACACTCTTCTTTATTTTGGGAGTCCTTCGTCATGATCTTTTGTTGGAATCAAACAAATATAGATTCGAAAGTCCCAAACTGAATCAAGCTTTATCTTTGATCATAAAGTTGTGTTAATGGTAGAACACTTATCTCGACTACAACATGATTCATTTGAGCTATTTAATCAATGTCCAGCTCAATCTTCTTTTCACAAGCCAACTTTAGAATCAACTCCTTCAATACGAAACACTTTTGGACAGGGTGATTAATGGTCCGATGGTACTTTTCCTGCTTGTTTTGATCGTTTACATTCTGGCAGCTAAATAAGTTGTTTTTCTAGCAGCTGCTCTAATATGTCTGCAACATCAGAGTCAGGAAATGGATAAACTTTTTCTTGTTTTTCTCTAAGAGTTGGGCATCACTTTTCATCGTCATCATGCTTTCTTTCAACTTTTGTTTCTTTTCTTTTAGAGAAAGATTTCAATGGAGTCTCTTGACTATAGACTCATTTATGACACTATTTGTGATCTTTTTAGTTTCATTGATTTCATTCTTATCACTCCTAATTTTGGAACCAAGAAATCTTTTGCTCCCCTATTGGCAATACTTAGTTCTATATCATGGGGGCATGAATCGCCAACTCTTCAAATGTGCGAGGTTTTATTTCTTGCAAAATATAAAGAAGCTCCCAGTGCATGCCTTAGGTACACATTTCAACAGCCAATAATTCTGTGAG
This sequence comes from Cucumis melo, assembly GCF_025177605.1. NCBI lineage: Eukaryota > Viridiplantae > Streptophyta > Magnoliopsida > Cucurbitales > Cucurbitaceae > Cucumis > Cucumis melo. The sequence continues at coordinate 13,476,106 of NC_066857.1, read as the reverse complement.
CTTGTCTTTACAATCCAGGCTTAGAGCTCTCCATTGGTTTATGTAGTCGATGACTGGCTCTCCCTTTCATTATTTGGTGTTTATCAACTCCATCATGCTGACGACACGCCTAGTGCTATAGAAGCAGTTAAGAAACTCTGCTTCTAGCTGTCCCAACTGTCAATGACCTCAGGCTCCAAATCGGTATACCACTCAAAAGTATTTTCTTTCAAGCTTTGAACGAATTACCCGACTAGTTGGTCTTCTTTTGATCCTGCATTCTCACATGTCTCAACAAAGTGAGCAATATATTGCTTTGGATTGTCCATTCCGTCAAATTGTTGGAACTTTGAAGGTGGTACCCAACAGGCATTTGCAAGTCATTGATTCTTTTGGTGTATGGCTTGGAGTACATAAAAGAAGTTTGTGGTGGTCCTCTATATTGAGCTCTTATGGAGCTTGTGACCATATCTTGCAATTGTTGGACTGATAGGGAGGTGACAGAGATGGACATTTGCGTCTGATTTTCTTGCAACTCAGCTTTTCCTTTATCATCAGTTTTGACAATAGGAGTTTTGCTCGACTCAACAGTTTTCACAAGCCTTCATTTGATCTTTCAAGACGGTGATTTCATGATCTCGCTCATCTACAAATTTCATTAGGAAATTCCTTTTCCTCTCCATCTCTGGCATGGTTGGCTCAGGTGTCACATCTACCATCATGACAAACACTACTTAAAAAGGGGTGATTCTTTCTCTGATTGATTAGAAGCAGGAGTAGAGTTGTCGAACAAAGAATTCTCTCTGATGATGATCCCGCTTTTAGGAGATTCCATCAGTTGTTCCCAATTTTTCTTTGTGAGGACAGAACTTAGTTCTTGTTCTTGCATGCTCCTCTTTGAGTGACTCTAGGTGACAAGTCTAGTGTCATTTGCGATAGCAGCTTTGGATGCAACCTTCCTCAGTGCTATTAGTTGGTTTGTTTTTTAGTTTCAAGAGAGAGATGAGAGGTAGAGAGGTTCCATCGGATGTGCCAATTTGTTGATACGAGATTTTTAGAGAAATTTGATTCGTTGAGCTAAACTTGTGTTGATGTTGTATTTATGTTGATTGATGCAATGTGGTTTGATTTCTAGAATTTGATCATCTGATTCTCTCTCAGTTGGATGCTTACACTTGATTTGAGGAAGCGTATCACGTGATGTTCTTGAAGTTGGAGTCTTGGAAGAAAGCTTATATCTTTAAAAAAAAACTTCAATCTTCGAGGGTGGTCGGCTTCAGGAGTTAGAGAGTCTTTTGACTCTTGGGAGAATTCTCTCTAGACCTTCTAGAGTTTCCTGGTGGGCTTTCATAGACTTGAGCCTAGTTGGTCCATGGACCAGTCCCATGGGCCCAACACATGGATTTGGGTCATATCTAACCTTTGGGCTAAATTAAACTTATTTTTGGGCTCAATTGAATTTTAACCTAAGTAAATAATATGTAATTGAACCAAAGTAATTAATTTGATCCAATTGTCATATAAAGACATGTGACATCATTAGAATTGGTCAATTTGTCTTTGAATTTAATTTGGGACATATACCAATTTTTAGTTAATTCCAAATGCAATTATTTTAGTAAATGACATGATAATTTGTGATTGGTTCCAAAATTTCTTATTCAACAATTTTGTTTCTACATTTTATTTCTACAAATTAATGGCTTAGATTCAAGTTTGTGGACTCATATGTTAATATTGTATGATTTTAAGCAAACAAGTAAGAGATGTAATGCATTAGAAGTTAAGTTAATTTAGTTAATTTGAATTTAATTATCTTAATTTTATTTAATTATGTTGGAATTATTGAGCGTAAAA